>NC_092014.1:2068873-2166373 GCF_042242105.1 Pempheris klunzingeri
GGAGGTGGACGGAGGTCTGAGGTCTGAGGTGGTCTGAGGTGGACGGAGGTCTGAGGTGGTCTGAGGTGGTCTGAGGTCTGAGGTGGTCTGAGGTGGTCTGAGGTGGTCTGAGGTGGTCTGAGGAGGTCTGAGGTGGTCTGAGGTGGATGGAGGTCTGAGGTGGTCTGAGGTCTGAGGTGGTCTGAGGTGGTCTGAGGTCTGAGGTGGTCTGAGGTGGACGGAGGTGGACGGAGGTCTGAGGTCTGAGGTGGTCTGAGGTGGACGGAGGTCTGAGGTGGTCTGAGGTCTGAGGTGGTCTGAGGTGGACGGAGGTCTGAGGTGGTCTGAGGTGGTCTGAGGTGGACGGTGGTCTGAGGTGGTCTGAGGTGGTCTGAGGTGGTCTGAGGTGGATGGAGGTCTGAGGTGGTCTGAGGTGGTCTGAGGTGGATGGAGGTCTGAGGTGGTCTGAGGTGGATGGAGGTCTGAGGTGGTCTGAGGTGGTCTGAGGAGGTCTGAGGTGGTCTGAGGTGGATGGAGGTCTGAGGTGGTCTGAGGTGGTCTGAGGTGGTCTGAGGTGGTCTGAGGTGGTCTGAGGTGGTCTGAGGTGGATGGAGGTCTGAGGTGGTCTGAGGTGGTCTGAGGTGGTCTGAGGTGAACCCTACACTAGCGGTGAAGCTGCAGCAGCCAGAGGAGCGTCACACACCAGCAGAGGTGGAGAAGAACCAGGGAGACACAGCAGAGAGAAAAGAGAAGTTGAGCTGTGAGCAGAGACAAAGTGCTAATTCAGAGGAGCCAGTCCACTGCCTCCACACACAGGAGCTGGAAAAGTCTTCATCTGCCATAAAAGACGTCACAGAGCCGCCGAAGTGGAACAACACAAAAAGCAGAGGAGCCGCCGGAGGGACGGAGAGACGAAGCCAAATTTATTCATGAGCCGCACGTTTAGATAAACCACGGCCTCTTGGCTGCTCAGGAGCAGAGCGAGCAGCGTCGGCCAATCACAGAGCTGTATTTTAGAAAACTACTGCTCATGATGATGATTGTGCATGTTGTTATATCTTTCTATTATTATTATTATAAGACTCTGGACTCACCTGGTGCAGTAATCTACCTCTGTGTAATAATAATCTTTTTTTTTTTATTCATACTTTTACAGATTTATATTTAACTTTGTGTTTGAAGTTTATTCTTATTCTTTTGGAGCTGTGTGTAACAGAAACTAATTTCCCCCTGAGGATTATTAAAGTGATTCTGATTCTGATGAAACTCAAACGTTCCTTCATGGTTAAATAGAAAGTTCAGAGTTCAGTCGTCTGAGAAACACTGAGACACCAAACCACAACATGTTTCATGTAGATTCATATATTTCATCTTAAAGAGCAACTCCAGTCTGTTACACACCAGTGCTTTAACTTTTTGTTCCCATTATGTTAACAGATGTGAACATTTTATTTTTAGTTCATTCTACGCTCTTTATCCAGTACTTCTTTTTTTAGATTCTCTATATTTTATTCTATGGGAAACAGATAAAATCAATATTACACATTTAATTTCTATTAATCTCAGCAACTGTTTAAATTTTCAGATGATCACTTCTACAACATTTCATAGAACAAATGTTCCATTTTCACTTCCCACTGACAAAGAGCCTTTAAACACATCATCAACTATGTTTGTAAAAGTTATCAATTATTTAATGTTTAAGAAAAATCAACTTTCATATTTTTAAATAAATCTTACCACATTTTAAATTAATGAACAAATCTGCGGCATTTTTAACAAAATTATATCTGTTCACATTTCATGAAGACACTTTTGAATTGAACACAATTAAAAATCAATATTTTTATTTACCGTTGCCATGACACCGCCATGTTGCCCCTGACAACATCTGGTATCTGTTTGAAAATGTGGAGCTCTAAACGAGGCTTCGGCTGCTTGTTGGGATTTTTCCTCCGGCCTGGTGAAAACAGACTGCTGCTTACCCAAAGCTGCCTTCAGCTCACGGGCTGTTTCTGCCCGTAGCTTCCCGGTGGGCAGTTAGCATGCTAGTTAGCATGCTAGTTAGCATGGCAGTTAGCATGCTAGCTCTGTGACCCGTAGTGAAGTGTCTCTCCACATTGTGCCGCTTTGTCGTCGCCCCGCAAATGAGACACACGCAGTTTTCTTTCACAGTAGTAACAAAGAACTCTTCCTCCCATTCACTGTGAAAATGATGAGCTTTCTTTCTTTTTTCTGCCATGTATTTTGGGTTAGAAACCACATTCAGCTCCTTCATCTCCGCTGCGCCCGCTAGCTTACTCTGCACGGTGACCTCTGACCTCTGACGTCGTCAGAGGTCAGAGGTCACCTAAAACTATCTTAACTAATTCTTTTATTTTTAAGATATAGTCATTTTCAAATCTATATAAATGTAAGTGTGATTAAAAATGAATAGCAGCAGAAAAAAAATAACATTTTAGACGCAGCTCACTGGTGAGTTGTGTTATTTTTAGAACAGGCCTGCAGGGGGCGACTCATGTGGTCCTTGGGGGCGACCTGGTGCCCGCGGGCACCGTGTTGGTGACCCCTGATCTACCTACATTAAAAATGCTAAACATCTATTTATTGATATAGTTTACGATGTGTTGGTGTACACTGCATAACTGCAGCTAATGTAACTCCTGGTGTTACACATAAAAACTGACAGCAGTGATGAACAGAGGTGACAAACAGTGATGCACATAATACACAATATATGATCATATATGATAATATATGATCATATATGATCATATTGCACACAGTGACCAGAGGAACTGCTCTGAATGGAGTCTAATCTCCCTTCCTGTCCTGTTCCCCATCCCAGAATATCTCTTCTTTAGTAGATATAATCTGGAAGGCTACAGCTGGAGTTTGACCTCTCATGTCCCTGCCGGGGACCCGTAGCAGAGAAGAGCTCTCAGACTGGAGCCCTGTAACGCCGTCATTACATACGTTCCTTCATTCCTTTTCTAAACCGCTTAGTCCTAATTACTACCCCACTAGAGCACTGTGCTCCCAGACTGCAGGTCTACTGGTGGTTCCTAAAGTCCTCTAAAGTAGTTCAGGAGGCAGAGCTTTCAGCTATCAGGCTCCTCTCCTGTGGAACCTCCTTCCAGTTTGGGTTTGGGGGGCAGACACCCTCTCTACATTTAAGAGTAGACTGAAAACCTTCCTTAGTGATGAAGCCTATAGTTCAGGACTGGATCAGGTCTTAGAACAGCCCCTAGTTATGCTGCTATAGGCTCAGACTGCCGGGGGACTCTTATGGTGCACTGAGCTCCTCTATTCTCTCTCCTCCTCTTCCTCTCCATCATCATGTCTCATGTCTGGTGTCATGGTTTCTTCCTGTTAAAGGAGAGTTCTTCCTGTTAAAGGAGAGTTCTTCCTGTTAATGAGGAGTTCTTCCTGTTAAAGGGGAGTTCTTCCTGTTAAAGGAGAGTTCTTCCTGTTAAAGGGGAGTTCTTCCTGTTAAAGGGGAGTTCTTCCTGTTAATGAGGAGTTCTTCCTGTTAAAGGAGAGTTCTTCCTGTTAAAGGAGAGTTCTTCCTGTTAAAGGGGAGTTCTTCCTGTTAATGAGGAGTTCTTCCTGTTAAAGGAGAGTTCTTCCTGTTAAAGGAGAGTTCTTCCTGTTAAAGGGGAGTTCTTCCTGTTAATGAGGAGTTCTTCCTGTTAAAGGGGAGTTCTTCCTGTTAAAGGAGAGTTCTTCCTGTTAAAGAGGAGTTCTTCCTGTTAAAGGAGAGTTCTTCCTGTTAAAGGAGAGTTCTTCCTGTTAATGAGGAGTTCTTCCTGTTAAAGGGGAGTTCTTCCTGTTAAAGGAGAGTTCTTCCTGTTAAAGGGGAGTTCTTCCTGTTAAAGGAGAGTTCTTCCTGTTAATGAGGAGTTCTTCCTGTTAAAGGGGAGTTCCTCCTGTTAAAGGAGAGTTCTTCCTGTTAAAGGGGAGTTCTTCCTGTTAAAGAGGAGTTCTTCCTGTTAAAGGGGAGTTATTCCTGTTAAAGAGGAGTTCTTCCTGTTAATGAGGAGTTCTTCCTGTTAAAGGGGAGTTCTTCCTGTTAAATGTGAGTTATTCCTGTTAAAGAGGAGTTCTTCCTGTTAAATGTGAGTTCTTCCTGTTAAAGGGGAGTTCTTCCTGTTAAATGTGAGTTATTCCTGTTAAAGAGGAGTTCTTCCTGTTAAAGGGGAGTTCTTCCTGTTAAATGTGAGTTATTCCTGTTAAAGAGGAGTTCTTCCTGTTAAATGTGAGTTCTTCCTGTTAAAGGGGAGTTCTTCCTGTTAAATGTGAGTTCTTCCTGTTAAATGTGAGTTATTCCTGTTAAAGAGGAGTTCTTCCTGTTAAAGGGGAGTTCTTCCTGTTAAAGGGGAGTTCTTCCTCCACTGTTGATCAATATAACATCTGATGCTGCTCATGTGGAGATTCTTGAATCCTTCATGTTGAACTCCTGAATCTTTGGTCTCTCTCTAATTAAAGAGTTTGGTCTGAGCTGCTCTTCATGGAAAGCGTCTTGAGATAATGCTGTTGTGATTTGACGCTATATAAATAAAGATTGATTGATTGATTGATTGATTGATTGATTGATCACTGCCCTCCAGTGACCTGTGGAGTCGTTTCAGTGACAGGATCTGGTACCATGATGGAGGGCGGTAGAGCTAAACAACAGAAACGAATGGATCAGAAGCTCATTTTGATAACTGGGGAGGTTCTAAATGTTTATTGGTGTTCGTTCATTCCACTACGACGGATGGCGGCCGTGTAATTATGAGCCCGTTGAGGGTTGGAAGGAGTAACGGGGAGCTGTGGAGAACTCTCACTCCAACCACTCGAAGCTCCTCATCCACCACCGTTCATCCAGGAGGAGTCTTAAGCTGGAGGAGACTGTTCTGGGGGCTCTTGTGTCACGCAGTCGTTTCTATTGGTGTCATTTATTTCTCTTCTTTGATGCATCCAGAACTGGCACTCGGTGTAATTTGCCCTCGCCAGGGTCTTTTCACAAACACACTACATTCCCTGTTTGCCTGTTTTATTTGCCTTCATTGTTGTGTGCGTCTGTTTTTTTTCTCCTCTTCTTCTTCTTCTCATCTCTGCAGTTTTGATTGTTTTTCGGTTTAATCGCAGCTTATTCCCGGGCCTTGTTTCCTTCCTCGTGTTGTCATTTCATCCTCCTCCTCCTCCTCGTCTCCGAGGGCTTGTTTTCTGTTCGTGCCGTGGCTCTTTTCATGTGTCCCTCGCCGGCAGAAAGTGACGCTTAAACACACAGGAGGGAAGAACAAAACAAACAGGCAAACAGCAGCCAGAGAACAGATGCAGAGCGGCTGCAGATTCCTCCGTCTGCCTCGAACTGTGTGACATTGGAGAGAAGGGGAGAGAAAAGTGATGGTGCAACACGGTGAAACATCCTTCACAACAAAGACAGGCACTGTGGAAGCAGAGCCAAGGCTGCATACACACTGCACATAAAGGACAGATAAAAGGCTTTAAATCCTGAAGGATAATTCCACTTTGTCACAGCTTTGCTCACATTGTTGTGGTGTTTGCAGCCTTCACAGCCGCACAGTTTGGGTGATCATTTTAACGTTTGCTCCTCTTCTCTTGTCCAAAATAAGTTCGGCTCCCCGGGGGCCCGTTCACCACCCGTCCTCTCCCCTCGTCCTGTCGGAGAGGGAACGGACAAAAGTGGAAGCGAAGCCCCGGAGAGCTTCGCTGTATGACGTAAGGGCGTGAAGTGTTTTGTGTTTCAGACCTTATGTGATTAGATCGTCACACTAGTGGTGATTTAGAGTCTTTATTTAGTCAAACCGAAGCTCCAGAAGAGGTTAGAGGCTCACAGAGAGCTCAAACTACGAGCGCTCGGCTCCTCCTGGTTGTCTCCAACAGGCTGAGGTGTCTCCAAACAGGGAGCATCCAGCCTTCACACGACCAACACACAGAAACACAAGTGGTGTTCAAAGCGTTTAACCCTTCAGAGTCTAGGACCGTCACACGGCGTCAAAGTCACATGTCACACGTTTGAAAACGTAAAGCTGTGACACAAGGACGCAGGAGCTCAGTTCAAAGACTGTTGGAAAGCGGACACTTCAAACTTTTTACAAGTGTTTGAATTTTGTCGATGGGCCTATTAAGACTAAAGTTATGAAGAGCCGAAGTCGCCCACTACAGCTCTTCTACGAGTTAGAAGATGCTGAATCTGGGGAAGAAGGTTCTGATTCTGAGGAAGACTCCTTTCAGAGGATGAAGAGGATGCTGCACGTGAAGACGAACAAGAGGAGGTGTCCGCACAGACCCCCGCTCCTCCAAAGATCCAACTAGTTCCTGCTCGGATTTTGTGTTTCTTTTGCACTTTTACATCCAGTGTGTCCATATATTATGTCAGAATAAATAAATACTTGTAGAATCACATAGGTGAGGTTGTGCTGAACAGAAAGACACAAAGAAAGGCAAGAAAAAGGTAAGCTGGGAAACACAAAGGTCAAAGGAAAAGTAGTAAAACACACCAGACTCTGAAGGGTTAAACAACCAACCGGTGCCGTCGTTGTTCCGGTGAGGACAGAATCTCTAGTTCTTTAAGGAGAAACCAGCTTGTTGCCACAGAAAGTGACACATCTGGCTGTGAACTGGAGGAAAGATCAACCTTAAGATAAACTCCTTATAGTTTGTGGTGCATTTATCATCGGTTTATTATATACAGCTTTAACTTCCGGTGCACTTGAGGTAATAACAGTCAGGGAAGATGTAACGCCGATGGTCTGCACAGTTTTTCTACCAACAGAAGACGCCGTCACTCCTCGATTCCTCCATCTCAACTCGACAATCTTATCAGGGCTGGTGCAGAAGGGACTCCAGAGCGCGGCGGAGAAAAGGCCTGCGGAGGGTCTGAATGTGTGAACCACACGGTGCCCGACGCCACGCACAGATAACAGGAAGTCTGCTGGAGGAGAGACAGCCATCCTGCTACAATCAGAGGACGAGTGGGACAGACGGAGGTGAAGGGGGGAGTGGGGGAGAAATGGAAAAGAGGAAATAAGAGAGGAAGAGAGAGGCCAGGTGAGGCAGAGGTAGCGTCTTTATTATAGCTCCGGACCCATTACACGGCAGCGGCCTGAGCCGAGCCGGGCCTTTCAACTGGGAGGGAAATTTGAGGAATCAGGCCGAGTGATGAAATGATAAAATAAAAAGAAGAAGGTATCCTGGTATCCTGCCGCTGCAGAGGCACTTGACATTTCTGATGACATTTGAGCCCGTTTGAATCTGCTTGAAATTGCAGCGTTTCATCCCGACGTAATGCTACACTTTAGAAAAACCCTCCTTATCTGGGAGATTATGCCGGCGTATTATATGTGTGGGGATTATGCGGCGCTAATAGTGCATGTAGATACTTCACAAATGATACTAAAAATGCCTCGCATCACACACACACACACACAAGGAGGATTTGGCCCTTCGGTAAAAGAATACTTCCGAGTATGCAAATGCCCACAAAAGAATTAGGGCTTAACAGATTTGACTCACTCAAACAATGGCATGCGGCTCTTTTTCCCAGGATGCAACTGTCCGTCAGTTTGCAGGATTAAGGCTCTGGGTTGTGACAATGAGTTGAATGAAAAAGGACAAAGAGACACCTCCTTTATTACGAGGATATGACTATAAATGCTTCTCTTATTATGCCTGACAAATGATCACAGCCCGAGGACGGAGAGGGAGGGAGGGAGGGAGCGGCGGAGGCTACACACTGCCCCCTGTAGGATGATCCCGCTCACGGCAGCTCTGCTTTTTCATTTCTTGGCAGCGTGTCTGCGTGGTGCGGCGCCGCTCCCGGTGACATGCTTCATGTGATGAAGAGCAGGCCTCACTGGTCCCTTCATCCCTTCATCGCCGCTCGCTGTATTGTCAGCGCAACCGTGATGAAACCAAAAAACAAGCTCTCGTCCTCCTCGAGTCACCGACACGTTCCAGTTTTTACTGTTTGTGGTGTTCTAGGATGATGCCAAGAGGCTTTGGACGTCGACCACAGAACCAGAAACTGTAGAAGAAGAGGACGTGAGCTCGTTAATGTCCAGCAGGGGGCGACTCCTCCGCTGGCTCCTGATTGGATGGAAGTCAATGAGGAAAATGAGCCGCCTTCTCTCCCGATGAGTTTCTGGTCTCAGTCTCTAGTTTACAGTCTTCTTCTTCTTCTTTTAGTAAATTATGGTCCATTTAGAGCAGGGGGGTCAAACTCAACCAGAGAAGGGGCCAAAATCTAAAACACGGTCGAAGTCGAGGGCCTAAAAGTCTAAAAGTGACTCTTTTATTATAATATATAATAAAATAATAGATATTTTATTCAGAAATATGAATTTAAACAACTTCAACAACTAGTACAAAGAAGAAAAAAATAATTTTAAATTTTATTTATTTTATTGAGGATAAAAATAAAATAAATAAAATTTAAAATTATTTTTTTCTTCTTTGTACTCATCCTCATGTTTTGTCTCTTGGTGTCGTCTTATATTTATATTCTTTAATCACGGCCACATCAGCTCCACAAACAAGACACACAGGTTTTTACCTCCGATATCGACAAACAGGTCAAACAATTTATTTCGGGGGGGTCTAGCTGAAGTGTCGCTATAAAAGCGCTGACCGATGCATTGATCCGCTGATCGGTGTGTCATTATACCTGCTGCACAGGTCCTGACTAGCGCGGCAGCTGTTCAGTGCATTGTGGGATTTGTAGTATTAGAGGTGGGAGTGCTGTTTACCGACGAGCCGTTCTTAATAGTCACATGAAATGATACCTTGAGTTTGACATGTCTGATTTAGAGGAAAATACACCAGGAGGAGGGGGTGGGCGGGGCTTTAGGGCGGGGCTACCTGTTCATTGACCAATCAGGTATTCATAAAATGTAGTTGGGGAAAAAAATATATATATCGGACCATTACCGCCTGCTCCTACGAGACTGGATCCCAAAACTGTCAGGGCGGGGCAGACGATCACAAAGGCGGGAAACACACGAGGGCAGGAAGTCTGAAACGGCCTGAAACGACAGTTTTCACAATAAGACAGGAAGTGAGAGACGAGTGAACTGGACAAACTTAACGAGACAAGACACTCTGCTGCATTTAAACACCGCGGTTTGACTTTTGAACGATCCTTTGGCCATTATGAGCCACCGTACCTTGTGTGTGTATCCATAGCAACGCCAGCGAACATGCTTGGGTCCAGAGAGAGAGAGAGAGAGAGAGAGAGAGAGAGAGAGAGAGAGAGAGAGAGAGAGAAAGAGGATGAATGTGGCTCTAGTCATTTATTTACAACAACCAGCAACATTTGGACGGGAGGAGGCTGCACCGTCAGTGGGGTGCTGAGGGGGTCTGATCCAGGACCAAGTGTTGAGTCACATCATTCCTGAGTGAGGTGGGTGAGGAAGTGTGTGTTGTTGTTGTAAGTCAGCAGACTGAAGGGTGAGTGAGGTCCTGCAGGCGTGAACAGATGTCCCCTTATTGATCCACAGCTGCTCAGGAGGCCCGATGGGACCGGAGGGCTGCACCAGGCTGCACCGGGGGGGGATATTTTCTCCAAAACAGGAGCGAGTCATCGTGCCCCCAGCGGGTCGTTATGATGGAGAAACATGAAGAACATAAACACTATGAGGCGTCAGAATAAGTGAATGTGTTTATTTCTCTCAGTCCTGCAGCAGCACGTTCAGAGCTCTCATTTAAACACAGTCAGGAGCGTTCAGGTCCCAGGAGGCTTCGGCCAAATCAAAGTGAAACTGGTTGAATATTAATGTGATAAATACGGTTGCAGACACTTTTAGTACCCACCAGTCATCTCTAACCCAAAATAAGGTACTGGAATACCTCAAGATTCGGCCTGAATGATTAAAAGTCTTTAACACTCTGAGCCTGTCAGTGGATCAAACAAGCTCTTTTAGTGGACCTACTGCATTATATCACAAAACAACCAGACTCCATAGACAAAAACAGTACTTTTACCTCACTAAACCCAGATGTTGCTGGTCTCCTGTTGCCTCCATCAGTTACTTTGTTTGTGTTATTATAAGGATATTGGAGTTTTAAATGGTTAGTTCAGATCAGACACAACATTTTTGTAACACACAGTAACACAAACAGACTAACTGACAGAGGCAGCGATAGACCAGAAACATCTGGGTTCTGTGAGCTAAAATCCCTGTTTTAGTGAATGTAGTCTGGTGTGTGTGCTGTTTGTGGTTAAACCAAAAGGATCTTCCAGGTCTCTCTCTGTAGGGATCCTTTCCATGATGCTGTCACACATTAGTTTTTGTTGATGGAAAAAGTTGTTGTCTTGTTCTGGAATCACAAATTATTGTATTTTTAGGTTTAAAAAGCTCCATCACTGATATTTCTAATTACTAATTACTGACGAAATGGACTTTAAGTATCAGAAGTAAAAAAGAAAAACTCATTATTCAGATATTCAGCGTCAACGTCTGGTCACTTTCTCGTTTCTTTCTCATTCTGACTTTTAGTGAACTCACCTCCCACCTGAGCAGCAGCATCACTGAGAGCACCTGTGTGTTCATGCTCGGCATCAAATCTACAATAAAAGCAACCAGAAACTATTCTTGTCAAATAAATATAGTGAATAAAAACAATAATTGTTTCAGAAAATACCTCAAAACTTCAAAAAGAGAAACCAAAGTGTCTCTGCAGGTGTATGAATGAATGAACTGACTGTGAACGACATTAACGACCCCCCTCGTTATATTTCATGTCATCCTGAATGTTGGATTGGTTTGAATTTGGCTCCACTTTTATAAAAACACCTGCTTAAATCTGTTTTTCTTTTATTTCAGCGTCAGGTTTTCTAATGAAATCAGGCATCTACCTTAAAGAAACACCTCAGTGATAGAGTTTCTATAGTGTGTGGTCAGCCTCCTGCCTCTTATCTCCGTCCAATCGGTGCACAGAGTCGGTGTGCTGAGCAGCATCTCCGACCGTCCCCTTATCGGGCCGAGCAGCCCCTCCACCGACCCGCAGCTCAACGCCTAATCACACTTCACACGGGCCGGCTAATAGAAAAATAAATTGCCGGGGAGCCAATTCCAACACGGCAACACATGAGAAGAAGCCCGGAGCCCGATGCCTCTGATATAATGAAGCCCATAACACTCAGATCAGGTTATTAAACACTGATGGGATTACTGACCAGCTCATCCTGATGGGAGATGCAAGGTCAGCGTTCCTCAGCTGTTTGGATGGAGCACACACACACACACACACACACACACACACAGGACACTGTACTGTGACCAGGTAGGTACGTTTCTGTGAAATATCTCAATTAAACGTACCTGGAACAGAATCGAAGCATCCATTGTGTCTTTACTGTTAAACTCCTTTGTGTGTCTTCGGTCCTAAAAGTGACTTTTAATCTCTTTAATTCACAGCAGACATCTTGGAAAAGCACAGATGTTACTGCTAACATCCTGTGGGACATTTCCTGCTTACATAAAGGCTGTAAAAACCTCTGCCCCTTAACCCAGAGTATATGCAGAATAATTACAGAAAACCATCTAGGTTTCATCACACGCTCTTAAAAGTAAAAACAAACTCTAATTTCTCTGTTTTCTCTCGTCTACTGATTCAACTGGCTTCAGGATGGATCCAAACTGACCCTTTAAAACACCAAAGTCACACAATAAGACAAACTAACTAACCGATCGAGGCAGCGGGAGACCAGCATCTCCTGTGTCCTGTTCTCTAAAATCCCTGTTTTAGTGAATGTAGTCTGGTGTGTGTGCTGTTTGTGGTTAAACCAAAAGGATCTTCCAGGTCTCTCTCTGTAGGGATCCTTTCCATGATGCTGTCACACACTTGAGCCTGTCAGTGGATCAAACAAGCTCTTTTAGTGGACCTACTGCATTATATCACTCTGTTCAAAACAACCAGACTCCATAGACAAAAACAGTACTTTTACCTCACTAAACCCAGATGTTGCTGGTCTCCTGCTGCCTCCATCAGTTACTTTGTTTGTGTTATTATATGATATTGGAGTTTTAAATGGTTAGTTCAGATCAAACACAACATTTTTTGTAACACACAGTAACACAAACAGACTAACTGACAGAGGCAGCGATAGACCAGAAACATCTGGGTTCTGTGAGCTAAAATCCCTGTTTTAGTGAATGGAGTCTGGTGTGTGTGCAGAGAGCGATATAACGGCTGTTTGTGGTTAAACCAAAAGGATCTTCCAGGTCTCTCTCTGTAGGGATCCTTTCCATGATGCTGTCACACACTTAGAATAACACTCTGAGCCTGTCAGTGGCTAAAAGTTTTCGTTACATTGGGCCCAGGTTTAAAAATACCAGTTATCCTTTAAAAGCCGCTCACCCTGGAGCCCCATTGATTTCCAGTGTGGTGACTTCTGGCGTTTCCTGGCACAGACTACAATCAGCTCCGCAGTTTTGCTGAAGTTCGGGGAAAGTTGTTTGGCCTGATACCACTAGATCAGGTCTGCCACCTCCTCCAGGTAGGACACATCATCATCATCATCACTCAAGATCCGGCCGGAGTGGTGAAGAGTTTCTTCATGCTGGTAATCAGTTTGTTTGGAATCACAATAATTAGACTTTATTGGAGCAATTTTTAGGTTTGAAATGAGTAAAAATAACTCATTCATTGTTTTTTTAGCACTAAACTCACTTTATTCACCAACAAATTTGAAATTTAAGGATCAGAAATTAAAGTACAGTTTAAAACACACAGATATTTAGAGTCAAGGGGCCAAAAGAGGATATTTCTTTAATCTTTTTGCCACCAAGTTAGTTTGTTGTGAGTGTGTGTTGCTTCAGAACAGAAAACAAAATGAGCTTTTTGGATTTTGTTGACTTCAGCACTGATCTATCAGACCTGCAGTGAATATTCCTGATCCCCTGAGGATGATGATTCCAGATTTTTTTGGCCCGTAACTCCTGTAACTGTTAACTTGTGCACAAGAAATAATGTTTAACGTGAACTGACAGCGTCTCAGAGGTGTGCACGAGGCAGCGGAGACGGCAAACACACAAACAAATCCAGATGGCTGAACCACAAGAGCACAACGTGGCCACCTGGCAGAAGAGAAGGATCCGGTGAGCTGGTTATAAACACTGAAGGACTGATGAGGCAGCCAGAGGCAGCAGGTGTGTTTGAGAAGTCAGGTGACCAGCGGTTGGTGGGCGGGTCCAGGGGGCATCAGGTGGAGGAGGGCAGGTCCGGAAAGTTCCTCCGAAATGCATCGTGGTCCCCGGGGGAAGTGAGAAGCGTCTGGAGGCAGCGACAGAGGGGCCAGCTGAGCTTATTCACAATCACCAGAGGATGAACCCCGTCCCCCCCCCCGAGGACTCGTGTTTCTATAAGACTGAATATTTGTGATGAAATAACCAAAATTCACGATTAAAAAGATGTTTTCATAGAATTTATAACCCATAAATCTGATAGAGATAATCTGGACTGTGTTTGATCTGATCATAGTTTGATTGAAATGTCAGTAAATCCCAGTGGTGGTGGAAGTAAAAAAATCCTCCACAATAAGTAAGTAAGTAAATAAGTCGTGCATTCAAGTATTATCAGCAAAATGTGGCCAAAGTACTAAAGTAAAAGTCCTCAGTAAAATGTTTCAGTGTTTCCTGATCTGTCTGATGTTTGTGGATTAAAATCACTGCTGCATTAACTCCTTTATATCCTGTTGGGTGGTTTGATCTACAGCAATGCATCCTGGGATATACGATCGTCATGTGGTGCACTTTGTCGCCGTGGATGTTTAAGTTTGGGCTCTTTTAACATCCCAGTATTAGACACAGACTGCTGACTAAAGACTTAAGGTGAAACAAATGTTTTTATTCTGGGACTAAAAGTCAAATATCGAAGGATTTATCGCTGTAGGATTCTTCAGGTGATGCCCACGGAGGGGGGGGTTATGGGTGGGGAGCATCGAAGGATGGACCTCCACCTCCTCCTCCTCCTCCTCCTCACGCTGTGGAGGAGGTGGTGGCTGCTACTGGTATTATTTTCACATTATTGGTTTTAATGTATTCATCTGATTATCTCAACAGGTTGGAGGCACAGTTTTATTTCAGTGGGGTTATTCACTCCCCTTTTAGCTCCGTTTTTGGTCTCCACCAGCTGGTCTATTTACCCCGAAAACCCACCGGTGGTGTTCTGGCTGTGGTTCGGTTTTGGTCCGATTTAAATGTGCTTCTTGTGTGTATTTACCTGTTTATTGTGCTGCAGCTGCAGACAGCTGCCAGAGTTAAGAGATCAGTTTGATTGGTTAAATTGGTCCGTGGTGTTAAAACCCTCTGACCATCCCACATCTGGCCTGGTGCCGCCGACTAAAACATCTACGTGATGGTGGAAGATATGATTAAACGTCTGCACAGGGCCTGAAATGCATTCAAAGCGTTCACTAGAGTGGCCGCGATCGGCTCTGGTCACCGGTGGGTTTTAACCAAACACCAAGACTGAACCAAAACAGGAAATACACACAAAAAAAAAAGGTGGAGTGGAGCTCTAAAACTGCAGTGACGCCCCACAGATGGGGGGGAGAGTAAAGAAAAGCCTTGTGGAGGGAACAAGCACCCGGTAATAAAGCAGAAGGAGGTCAGCAGACTCCCCATGTGACAGCACACCGCCCCGGATTAGCCGCTGTAAGCCTATTAAAGTGGTTTGGACCAGGTGGGCCAGCACTCACTGATGCAGGGGGGCCGGTTTGAAACCGAGAGGTCACAGGGGGGGGGGCGACTGGCCGGACCTGCCGGAGTGTCCTTGAGCCAGAACAGTCACTCAAGTATAAATCCGGTGGATTCCTGAATTCAAATGTGGATCCTCTTGGATCCAGACCCTCAGAGTGGAGAACTGATCGGATTCGAGATACAAAATATTTACATCAGAACATTTCAGTTAAACCTGATCAGTATTTGATGTCAGTGATGAACGGACACACTTTTCACTAAACTCTGCAGTGGACGAGCTCCAACGATCAAACCTGGACCATTTTAGGCCAAACTAGAGCAGTTTGGACCAATTGATTGTAAGCTACGCTAGCATGCTAACAGCTAGCGAGCATCACGTAACACTGGACGCTGTCTGTCCACACAGAAGATGGCGACACCGATTCTCTGCCCACGTTTGCACTTTTAAACTGAAAATAAGTCTCATATAAAAAAATGGCAAAAAACGCCAAGACACCAAGGAAACGCAGTGTGTTGTGATTTTAATTCAGAATTCAAACAGTGGACGACGGTATCAGACAACAGGAAGTGAACTAAAGGAAGGAGTTCAGACACCGCTGGGCGTCACAGCTCCACGTCTGCTCACATCTTCCCGCCTTCCTGCGGCTCCACGTAGGCGCCCGGCGGCGGCAGCAGCGGGCTGAAGCGCAGCAGTGGCAGGTCCACGGCCGGGCGGCGCTCCTTCACCTGGGGCCAGGCGTCCCTGAAGCCCCGCACAGGTGGGGGCGGGGGAGGGAGGTCGGAGTCGGCGGGGCTGCGGTACTTGTCCTCGTGATGGCGGTTGTTGTTGCCGGAGTCGGGGGGCGACACGCTGCCGCTGCTGTGGCAGCGAACCATGAACGCCCCCCGGCGGTGGCGGCGGTACAGCAGCCCGGCCGCCACCAGCAGCATCAGGATGAGCGAGCTGAGCAGGAAGAAAAGCACGTAGACGCCTTTCGTCTCGGCGGACAGGCCCGGGCCGCAACCTGCAGGCACACAACAGGAAGTCAGCACCGCTCACCTCCGGGCTCTTTCTCTCTCTCTTCAATAAACGCAGAGCTCAGTCAACCTGCAGCCTTCACGTCCACACACGCCGTCCCTCCTGATCCCAGACGGGACTTGTCCTGGAAGCCCGGCCTGCAGCGGCACGAGTACGAACCCATCCCGTTCACACAGTCTGCGTTAGCGTCACACAGAACCATCTGGGTCTCACACTCGTTCACATCTGGAACAGACAAGCAGGGAGACGGAGAGGCCTCACTGGTGTTTACCGCTCAGTCCCTTTAACTCTTAACTCTTCCATAGATTTTAGTGGAAAGCTGCTTTTTCACTCAAATTCCTGGATTGTGAACTAAAGGAGAACCTGTGGACTGTTGTTAGGACAGAGCCCAGACTGGAAATGGCTCTTTTAGTGAAGGACAGACTCCAGAAACATGAGATACAACAGGAAACACTGACAGGGAGCATTTTACTGCTTTTACATTTTGCAGATAAGATACTTTTACTTCAGTACGGTTTTGAATGCCGTTCATACTTTGACTGCAGTAAACTGAATATTTGGACATATTGATGCCGTCTGTGGAAGTCAGACTGTAAAACGCTCCACGGTAACTTCCTCCTGCCGTACCTGCGGTCGACACGGACAGGATGACGCCCTTCCCGTGGTTCCCTCCCACGCTCGTGGCGATGAGGCCCTGCACGGCCGAGTGGACGGCTCTGTGGACCTGCGGCCCCCCGGGCCCCTGCAGCCAGAGGATGTACAGCACTCCTGCACTCAGCCTGCACTCACACAGCCGGGACGCAGGCACTCATTTCCAGTTTTATTCATTCTAACCTTAACATTCATGCTTCAAAGTGACGTGGCTTCATGCAACATCTTCTCTAATCACGTCTTCAGTGAGAGGAACCAAGGATTAGGACTGAGTGTCCTTTCAAATATTACCAGTCACATGAAAAAGAAGCTTAAAAGTGATACCAGCACCAACAGTGTGTTTCACATGATGCCCATCGTGTGAATGGAAGCAGTCAGATGTCTAAAATGCCGCCACTCCTCCATCCAGAGTGTTTGCTTTAAATATTTGGGCATCATAATTCATCATGTTCCTCATATTCCCGTTGTTTTCCTGACATCATTTACTTTTATCAAAAGCCGTGTAGCTGTGGAGCCACTTAAACATTTTAGGTGGCATCTCGGGTCTCTGAGCTGGGAAGTCGTGTTCGAGTTCACCGCACGCCAACTGAGGCAGTGGGCCAATCGCGGCGACTGGCTGCAAGCAAAACCGCACAATTTGTCCCTTTTTCTAGTTCTGGGTACGAACAGGATGAACAGCAGGTGTGCAGGATTATTTCAGTGATACCGTTAAAGTGTGTTGAGCGCAGATACCTGACGCCCTGACAGAGATACACCTGAGAAGGACCCTGTGACGGTGAAAGCATTCGTTTTAGAGGACCAACCTCTTGATGCGTTTCGGGGACATGGCCAGCGGCGTGTGCAGAGCCTCCAGCTGCTCGCCGATCTACTCAAACACGGACAGAAACAACGGCGGGCATCAGCGACGCCTCTCGCTCCTCTCCAATAATCCCATAACCTTTAATATCTTTGCTCAGGGCTCAGCAACGTACCAAAGTCTTCACCGACAGCAGCAGCGACGTGGCCACTTTGTCCCAGGACTCCTCCACATCCTGCTGGAAAGTCACTTCAACAGCCACTTCAAACAGGTGATCTGTCAGGGAGCCAAACAAACACCTGTGTAAAGCTGACAGCATGCTAACAAAACATTCAGTATCAGAAAGACGTGTCTAGTTTGGATCCTCTAGATCAGGGGTCACCAACCTCTTAGAAACTAGGAGCTACTTCATGAGTACTGAGTCATACGAAGGGCTACCAGTTTGTCACACTCCTCTGAAATAACTAATTAGCTCAGTTTGCCTTTAGTTATATATTATTATTATTATTAATGATTAATGATACTCATCTATGTGAAGACACTGATCACGTTAGTGATTTCTCACAATAATCATCAACAATGACTTAACAAGGTGGGAAACAGATCAAATCAATATTACACATTTAATTTCTATTAATCTCAGCAACTGTTTAAATTCTCAGATGATCACTTCTACAACATTTCATAGAACAAATGTTCCATTTTCACTTCCTACTGACAAAGAGCCTTTAAACACATCATCAACTATGTTTGGAAAAGTTATCAATTAAATAATGTTTAAGAAAAATCACCTTTCATATTTTTAAATAAATCTTACCACATTTTAAATTAATGAACAAATCTGCGGCATTTTTAACAAAATTATCTGTTCAGATTTCATGAACACACTTTTGAATTGAACACAATTAAAAATCAATATTTTTATTTACCGTTGCCATGACACCGCCATGTTGCCCCTGACAACATCTGGTATCTGTTTGAAAATGTGGAGCTCTAAACGAGGCTTCGGCTGCTTGTTGGGATTTTTCCTCCGGCCTGGTGAAAACAGACTGCTGCTTACCCAAAGCTGCCTTCAGCTCACGGGCTGTTTCTGCCCGTAGCTTCCCGGTGGGCAGTTAGCATGCTAGTTAGCATGGCAGTTAGCATGCTAGTTAGCATGGCAGTTAGCTAGTTAGCATGGCAGTTAGCATGCTAGCTCTGTGACCCGTAGTGAAGTGTCTCTCCACATTGAGCTGCTTTGTCGTCGCCCCGCAAATGAGACACACGCAGTTTTCTTTCACAGTAGTAACAAAGAACTCTTCCTCCCATTCACTGTGAAAATGATGAGCTTTCTTTCTTTTTTCTACCATGTTTTTTGGGTTAGAAACCGCATTCAGCTCCTTCATCTCCGCTGCGCCCGCTAGCTTACTCTGCACGAGCGCCACAGTTGTGTCATGCGCACAACACTGACCTTTGACCTTTGACCTGGGAGAGGTCAGAGTTCACCTAAAACTATCTAAACTAATTATTTTATTTTTAAGATATTGTCATTTTCAAATCTATATAAATGTAAGTGTGATTAAAAAAAAGAATAGCAACAGAAAAAAATTAATTTTAGATGCAGCTCACTGGTGAGTCGTGTTATTTTTAGAACAGGCCTGCAGGGGGCGACTCATGTGGTCCTTGGGGGCGACCTGGTGCCCGCGGACACCGTGTTGGTGACCCCTGCTCTAGAGTTTGTCTAGTCTAGCACACAGTGACTGACTTGTTTGGCACACACTCACCTCCAGGAAGATGCGGAATCTCAGAGTGATTTCTAAAGTTGACTACAGGAGAGAAACACAGTCAGATTACAGACAAACAGAACCTGGATGTGAGTAATTTGGTGCCAACGTTGACCTAAAATTAACTTAACTTAAAACCTCCTCTGATTGGTCAGTGAGCAGGAAGCCCCGCCCACTTCTCCCTGGTGTATCTTCCTCTAAATGGACTATAATTTACTAAATGAACATCCTGCTGTGGACGTTCAGGAGGCTTCATGTACTCACGCTTCCCTCTGTGGTCGGACAGCGGCTCCACCATGTTGGGGTGGGGGTGGGTCTGCTCAGTCCCCCCTGGCTGTGGCCCCTCAGTGGGGTGAGGGACCTGGTCTGAGGCCCCGCTGACCTCTGACCTGTCCTCAGCATCATCAGCTGGCGTCGCCTCCTCCGACGGCCTCTGGGTGCTGCTCTCCTCCTCCGGGCCGGTCCACGGCGGGGTGGGGCCGCCGGGCCGGAGCTCCTGGTTCAGGCCGGGGTGGGGTTCAGGGGGCGCGGCCGGGTCGGGCTGGTCCACGGGGGTCGGAGCGGCGCCTCTCCCCGATCGAGAGCTCTCCTGCGTGGATGCTGGCACGGAGAGCTGGCCGTGGGTCAGAGACGACGGAAGGAGTTCAGAACACAAGAGAAAATGTCTGAGCACAGATGAGCAGATCTGTGAGTCCAGATAAGACAAAGACAATAATGCAAAAATCCTACAGATACCATTTTCTGCTACTTCATATGGTTTCTCAGTGTTTCTCCTCTTTAACCCAGAAGGATTATCTGCAGCTCCGTCTCTCCCTCTCTACCTGTGGAAGTGAATCCTAAGCCGTCTTTGCCACTAGAGGACACCAAACACTGTAAACTTTGTTGAACCGAGTCCTCTGGCAGCAGCAAACATGCGACCGTTAGTCAGAGAAACAGAGAAGCTGATGTGGAGGCAAATGAAACAGCACATAAACACAGTTAGAGAGAGGCTGCAGGCGGTCTTAAAAACAACAGCCTCGCTTTAAACCCCCGCTAATCAATAGCTTTCATATTAGCAGTGGATCAGACGGTGGTGTTGCCTGCAGCGATGACTCCAGAGACTCATCAGCAGCTCCACGGAGCTTTTAAGAGGAGGGGAACTTCATGCATCCCTCATCAGGGAGAGTCACTGCTATAATCTTCCTGTGTGGATTGAAGCTCGTATGAAACTGCAGCTTCCAACCTGCATTTTAAAATGTGTTTGATATTTGGTTAAAAACCTTCCAGTCTGCTTTGACTCCACTGATTGACGGACCGTGTGGCTCCGTGTGTGACTAATCGATACTCAAATGTGAACAACTGGACCAAATGACCGTGTGGAATCTGAAAGGGACTTGTTGCTGGATCAGATCTGGAGATCTCACCTCCTCAGGATGTGCTGGAGGCTGCGGCAGATCTGACTCCATCTCTTCACCACCGACGTCCATTGGTCCAACAGATGCCTCTGACTCCCCGTTGCTCTGTGGGAGCCCCTCCTGTGGGAGCCCCTCCTGTGGGAGCCCCTCCTGTGGGAGCCCCTCCTGTGGGTTGTACACCACCGGGGGTCCAAACGCCTGGTAGCGGCCGTAGAAGCCCCTGTATGGCGGGCTGGGCTGGCCGCCGATCAGCAGCACCACGTGCAGAGCGTTGGAGGACGACGTGTACTTGGCCTCCCGCCAGCACTTCTGCAGGACCTTGTGGCCCCTAAACTGTCCGACGGGCTCGTCCACGTGGACCTGGTCCTGCTTGAGGTGGCAGGCGTCGTCGGGGGTCAGGTCCTCCAGGTGGAGATGGATCCTTTTTCCGGGATCCACCCGGACGGTCCAGTTGCACCACAGGGGCGGGTTGGAGCAGAGGTAGTCCGGGGAGAAGAACTCGCCGTTGTCGCCGCGAAGCAGCTGGTGGCAGCTCCGCAGGGCGAAGAACGCCCCGTCATCCCCTCCACGTCCATCTGAGGGGGGAGCAAACACAGCGGTGGTTTAAACTCACTTCCGGCCCTCCAGGTGGGCGTCACTTTACTCAGTTTAGACTCAGTTTGCCAAATAAGTTCCACGGTTAACAGCAACAAATTACTAAATTCATATTCATGTTTGTTCTGTGAGAAACAGGAAACAGTCCATTTGCTGGGGACTATTTTCAGCTGCGGATGAATCCACATTTGGTGTTCTAGTGAGTATTTGGGGCAGCAGGACGGTGTGACAGTGAGGAAGCTGATATATCGAACACAACACTCATATAAAGACACTACAACACAAGGGAAATTTAAGGAGTTAACTTTTAACAAATTAACCGATTTATTTGATTTGCTTTGGAACAATTAAGGAAAAGACACGACAAATATTCACCTGCTATTTCCTTCTCAGTGCTGCTTTATTGAAACAAGCAGTTTAAAAAACAGTTTTAGTTGTTAGAGTTAAGGCTGCCTTCCTCCTTCACTTAACACAGACATTTCTTAGAAGAATATAACGTTACAGTAGATCCTGTTCACCAGCTTAAAGTAAAGAATCACAAAAACTTTGAGTCTCACCTGGAGGTTTGTTGGCGTCGTCTCTGTTCTCCTGCAAAACACAAGAAAAGCAGCACACAGAATCAGTTTCAACACAAAACAAGCTGCTTTCACAGGCGGGACGAGCTCACCTGAGAGTCACAGCGTCTCCAGAGGACACCACATATCAGCACCAGCACCAGCAGCACACGCTCGCTGCTGAAGCTCGTCTTTTGTGACATTTTACTACCAAAACGTTGTCTGTTAAACTTGTTAAATGTGTGATAAAATGAAGGCAGGTTGACCGTCAGAGCTTCAGTTAAAACTGCTGCTTTCCCTTCCTGTGTCAGCAGGTGAAATTCATCAACTAGCTGATTGAGTTTCCTTTTGCTGGACGTTCGGATCACATTCGTCCACCAGAGGCCCCTGTTGTGTTTCAGGTTTCATTCCTCTCTGCGGTGTGTGTGCTGCAGGACGTCTACAGCAGCGGGAGAAACACATTTTATACACAAATTATATCCAATAACTACTCTTATCCCTTTCTTATAGGGAGAACATTGTTATTTTGATTAGAAAAAGATCATAAATACATAAAAACAACAATAATAATGAACATTTCATATTAGAAATGCAGCTAAAGGTGCTTTACATTAAGAGGAAAACAGTAGAAGTGACAAAAATAACTAAAAACAGAATAAAATCTATTCAATCTTTATCCATTTTTTATTGATAATAGACAAAAATACATACACGATGCAAACAAGCGACATATTTATCATTTATAACTAAAAAAAAAACAACAAAAAAAAACACTTCCAACGACACAAACAAGCAACAGAAAAAAGGACGAGGTTCATCCTTCACTCCTGAGTCGACCCTGAAAAGTCTGTTCATATTTGACAGTGAATTAGTCAGCGGGCAGAACGTGAAGACAGACGGTCCTGTAGCAGGTTTGTCAGGTTTTGGATCATGTTATATAACACTTAGAAGTGATAGTTCAGTGGCGTGTGAGGCCAAAAGTCAGAGTATCGACAGAGCCGTCTGGAGGATGAATCCTGACGATGTTCAGAGCCGTCAGCAGATCAAATACTCCACCCGGCCAACACTGGACTTCAACATGCATGTTAACTGGTACAGTACGTGAGTAAATGTACTCAGTTACACTTCAGTACACAGTATTTTTAATCTCTGCTACTATTCAACAACTGTCTTGATTTTGTCCAAAGATGTTTTCAAGTCTTAACCAGCAAGCAAGGGGTGTTGTGTGGACATGCTACATTGCTAATATTAGCATTAGAGAAGGATAACAGAGGGCTCACTCACCAAATGCTTTCTTGAGGAAGACAAAGCACTAAACAAACAAACAAACTTGACGTGAAAACACATTTAATAAATTATCTTGAGAACTTTAAAAATACTGAACACAGGGGTTTTGATCCTCTCAACCGTGATCCTTTGGGGCAACGGCACCTGATCACAGTAGGTCCACTAAAAGGGCTTGTTTTAGCCACTGACAGGCTCAGAGTGTAACACTGACAGCAGCAGAGCAGCAGCTCCTGTGTCCTGTGGCCACCAGACTCCATTGACAAAAATAGTGATTTTACAGAGCAGTTACTAGTTTATCAGAGTTTTGATCCGTTAGTTTGTTTGTGTTATTGTGTGACTTTTGTGTTTTTAAATGTTTATGGTATTGGACCTGAAATTAGTTCAGGTCCAATACCATAAACAAACTAACCGCCAGTAGTCCTGCAGCTCCTGTGTCCTGTTCTCTAAAATCCCTGTTTTAGTGAATGTAGTCTGGTGTGTGTGCTGTTTGTGGTTAAACCAAAAGGATCTTCCAGGTCTCTCTCTGTAGGGATCCTTTCCATGATGCTGTCACACACTTAGAATAACACTCTGAGCCTGTCAGTGGATCAAACAGGCACTTTTAGTGGACCTACTCTGATCCCAAAGGATTACGTTGCAGCCATTGTAGCCCATTGGTTTGTTCGCAGCCCGTCTGCAGCTGATGATATTCTTCAAAAACTGTACTATTCATTTAGGACACCAAAATATATGAAAAAATAGTTTCAAAATACTGGAGTAATCCTTTGACGGACTTAAAACGTGTTGAAAATGACAAACTCAGCAGTGCAAACGAGCGCTGGACAAATATGGAAGGTGCTTCACTGGCAGTCCAGCTCTGGATGGACGATCCACGGCCAGATCATTAGCATCTCCTGAGGCGTCCGGCTGTGGACCAGCATCAGGCTCCTGTAGATGCAGGGGTTGTACCTGTACTTCTCCTCGATGTCAAAAGTCCTGAAGCCGCTGTGCTTGGCGGGAACCAGGCCCAGCTTTTTCAGACACATCCCCGTGTAGACGTCATCAATGGGATACAAGACGACCTGCTGAGATACGTTGTGCAGGCGTAACGCCAACTCCCCCGAGTACAGATACCCTCCTCCTCCTGCGTAAGGCGGGTACAGCCCCACGAACACACTCTCTGGGATAAAGTACTTGAGTTTCCCGTCTCTGTGCGGACCGGCATTACTGATGACGTCTCCTATGAACAAGTCCTTGGCCTTGTTCTCCGACAGGCCCTCAAGGAGGTCAATAATTCGTAAGGTGTTGACGAAGACATCGTCGTCACCCTTGAGGATAAACTGGGCGTGGGGGCAGTTTTGGCTGAACCACTCCAGGAAGAGGACCTCTTTCAGCGTGAGGTTGAAGAAGGTGTCCCTGTAGTCCCACTGGAGGAGGTCTTTGTGAAGCTCCGCCTCGTGGCCCAGCATACCCAGCAGGTCCGGGTAGTGGTCCACCGACAAGGTGTTACCAAGCAGGAACACCGTCGCCACAGTCCGATTGGCTAAGACGCCCGCCCGTCCCCATGTTTGACGAATGGCCTGCCGCCGGTCGAAGTGTGGGATGAGCGACTTGACAGCCAGCAGCAGGAAGGGCTTCTCGTCGCACACGTGGGGCTGGTTTATCAGCACGGGGTACGTCCTGCAGCGCATGTGCAGAAGGAAATCCTGGAAGCGCCGCGGCAGGGAGTTATAGTCTGAGATCTGTGTGCGGACTCTGTAGTCTGGGTCACAGGGGTTGGGAGGCCCGGTGTCGTTCAGCCAGTCCGGCAGCTCAGCGTCACCGGAGACCACGGAGTTGACTATGGGGTTGCTCACGAAGTCCAGGCGCTGCTGCTCTCTGTTCCAGAAGGATTTGCTCAGAACCCGCTGGTGCCAGAACCTCATGGATGGGATCTGAACCTTGTGCCGGCCACGTTTGTCACGCCTGAGGTTCCACGACAGGCCCATCAGGACGCAGACGAAGATGTTGAGCGTCATCATCACGCAGAGCACGCTCACTTTTCTGCGGGCCGCAGGCATGCTGCTTCCCCTCTGCATCTACACGACGGACGACAAAAGAAGTAAATCACAGAGAAACAGGCTCAAATCTGCAGTGTGAAGGCCTCGGCAGGCGGACTTACAGCAAAGCCAGGATACAGAGGGGCATTTGGAAACATAGAGGCAGGTAGGAGGACCACGGGCCACAAGAATCTGGTTCAACAGGAAGCCTGATTTCTCCCCCGTTTGGTTTCAGAGCTCAGACCGGCTGCACACAAGGCCGCATTTTTATCTCTAATCCTGCAAGAATGGGCCCGTGAACATTTTTTTCCCCTCCTTCCTCCTCCCTCCTCCCTCCTCCTCCTCCTCCTCCTTCAGCAGCAACAGACAGGAATCACACTTTTCCAATTCAGCCACGCACATGACGCCAGTTTACTGCCAGCAATCTTTGTCATGGTTACCTCGCTGCACACACACACACACACACACACACATATTTATATATATATATATATATATATAATAAGCGTGCTTAGCGTGCTTTTACAACATGAGGTCGAGGTTAGTTTTCCTTAAAAACATGTAGAAAATGTGGACATGAACAGATTTACCACCTGATGTCACTGTTGTCTGTGTTGGTTTGATGAGGCGAGACGATATTCAGATAACAATATCCCATATCACACGTTTGGATGTTTATTTCTAACTGCAGATTGTTGACAGTTTTTCTCAAAATGAGTTCAGCAGCACTTTCACACATCCTGAACTCTACAGTTTACAGTGATAAAAAAAGATATTAAAGACATTAAAGCTATTTAAAAGATATTTAAAGAAAAAAATTAATCTGAACCCGGCTTTATCCACTATTTACATTTCTATTTACTTCTGCAAAATAATGCATATCTAATTAAATGACGCCTCATTCCTTTCTGTGACTAAACCTACTGCAGTCTGACTTTGGAGCCCTGCAGTAAATCGTCCCTTCATGAGTTCACAGAGGCGTTGATTCAGTGGGGTGAGGATGTGAACAGGGTGGATCATTTCTCTGTATGTTACCTGCGACCGGTGTGGAGGTGATGGGTCTGTGGGGGGGTCTGGTGGAGACCCAGGCCTCTCGGGGCCTCATACAGTGTGGGCGAGCTGCAGGGCAGAGCGGGGCGTCCCAGAGAAGAACCAGATTGTCGTTTCCGCATCCATCTGGAGTTTGAACACAATAACATGTTTACCAGGACTGAAGCACTAATGAGACAGAACAACACCTGACAGCAAGATGTCAGAGGGGCAATAAACAAATCTACATTCACCATAAAGCCCGACCCTGTGTACAGAGAGACTGCTGCTGCAGCAAATCCCGTCCTCCTGTCTTGACTTGCAGTATTTGTGTAGAGAGTCATTGTTTTCAGATGTTTCTACTGACAGGTGCTGAAAGGAGAAAGACTCCTGAGGGCTGTTGTGTTTCCTTCGGTGGGAACACACTGATCGCTGTAGTTAACGACTCTGGAGAGCTCAGAAAGTGCTTTGGGTCACGGAGAGTTAAAGAGAGAGAAATGAGTTGCTCATTTTCTTATGTACACACCGATAAACGGCCCCTGTCACTAACTCCCTCCATCTATTTAAGTGTTGGCGTATATCAGGTAGTGGTTAAACCAGAAGGATCTTCCAGGTCTCTCTCTGTAGGGATCCTTTCCATGATGCTGTCACACACTTAGAATAACACTCTGAGCCTGTCAGTGGATCAAACAAGCTCTTTTAGTGGACCTACTGCATTATATCACTCTGTTCAAAACAACCAGACTCCATAGGCATCATTTTACCTCACCAAACCCAGATGTTGCTGGTCTCCTGTTGCCTCGATCAATTACTTTGTTTGTGTTATTATATGGATATTGGAGTTTTAAATGGTTAGTTCAGATTAAACACAATATTTGTGTAACACACAGTAACACAAACAGACTAACTGACAGAGGCAGCGATAGACCAGAAACATCTGAGGTTTGCGCTGTAAAATCCCTGTTTTAGTGAATGTAGTCTGGTGTGTGTGCTGTTTGTGGTTAAACCAAAAGGATCTTCCAGGTCTCTCTCTGTAGGGATCCTTTCCATGATGCTGTCACACACTTCTTTGCTCATTTCAAAGCCACCAGACTCCATTGAGAAAAACACAAATTTTACCTCACAGAACACAAGACTTTGCTGTGATGATGCTGCCTTTATCAATTAAATCAATTAGCTAATACATTAGTTTGGATCAGAACTAACCATTCTCTCTCTCTCAAACTCTCAAATCACACAGTAAGTGTAAAATACCTGATCAAGGCAGCAGTAGACTCCGTTGCAACTCCTGTGTCCTGTTCTCTAAAATCCCTGTTTTAGTGAATGTAGTCTGGTGTGTGTGCAGAGAGCGATATAACGGCTGTTTGTGGTTAAACCAAAAGGATCTTCCAGGTCTCTCTCTGTAGGTCTCTCTCCTTTCCATAATGCTGTCACACACTTAGAATAACAATCAACAATCTTTTTGCCCTTATCAATCATTTTGAACCCAAAATATGTAACAGAATAGCAGAGATATCATTTGAGAGATGACACATCGCTGCAAGGCAACATGATGATCTGCTGAAATATTAAAAGAGGTCAAGGTCAGCTGTAACACTATTCACACCCTTTTAGAAACAACGAGCCACTTGAAGGCTGACACTAAAAGAAGATCTTCGTGTCTTCTTCATGTGCAGATAGTTGACACCACCTAGTTCACACCCACGCTGCTTCGCTCAGATAGCATTTGTAGCCAGATCAGTTTGAAGCCCTGTGGTATAAACTTCTCGCTCAGGTGTTCAGACGGCAGAGTTACAGTCATTTCATTTTAACTTAAGCCAGCGCTGACCTGGCCATCCCTCCTCGCTGATTCCCTTTTAATTGCTTCTGCTGGGGCCTTATCAGCCCCACACTCGTCCCACTCTCTGTGCATTGTGTGCAGTTCTTCTAAGCTGTAACACTATCTGGGCTCAGCTATGCCACCTGCTAAAAACAATGAATTTCTGTTTGCACAATTTAAGGCTGCAAATCAGTCTGCTTCAGTCCTTCTTTGCTCTGAGGATTCAAAGGATTCAAAGTAAAAGTACTAATACTACACTGTAAAATACTCATGCAATACAAGCATTAAAAAGTTATTCATGAAGTAAAAGTAGTGCTAGTAGTAGACTGCTATATATTCTTTAGTCATTGGATGATTATTGCTGGTGCATTCATCTAAAAGCAGGGTTTCACCGTCGTAAAAGACTCAACAAATATGAAACGGGTTGAAGATTAGAAAGGTATTATTGTACAATAACAAGAAACAAACATCGTTCACGAGGAACCTGAAGTCAGAGGAAAAGCATCTTTTAAGGCCAAACCACCAAAACGATCCCAGATGATAAACCGCGGTTTATCGTCGGCATAGAAACTCACGAGGCGGAGCTCATTTAGCATCAGACTGCAGCTGATGATTGTTTTTCTCCATCAATCCACTGATTGGTTTGTAAAGAGGCACATGATAAAGAAATAAATCTAAATAAAGACAATAAACACACCCATCTGTCTAACTGTACAACATGTGCAGCTGTGTTTTTTTCTTTTTGAACTTTTATCTGCTGTGTTTGCACTGGGTGTGTGTGTGCGTGCTGTTACAGCCTCTCTATCAGTACTGAGATTAACTCCACCAGCTCAGCCGCGTGGTGATAAAAGAAAGTCAACGTGACTTGAGAAATGGCGTCACAATGACCCCGAAGTGGCCCCTTCACGGCGTTTGTTGTGTCCAGCAGCTCGACGTTATTGAAGCACTTAAATAAATAAAAATGAAATAATTTAAACAGGAAAAAGCAGCAAATGTTCACTTCTGAGAAGCGGAAATGTCTTTAAAAGACAAATGACTTAAAAGGATTATCAGAATAACACATTTATGTTTTCCTGCAGAACAAATGAGGAGAAAAAGTACAGCGCAGGTGCACTTTCCTATATTTTCATCTTCATCATCATTTTTCATCTTCACCTCAGAGATCGTTTCTGTTGGACGACGATGAAGATGTTTCATATTTACTTCCAGTCCTGTCCTGTCATCATTAAATCATTATTCGAAGTGTGACATGAAGCTCACAGTGAAGTGTCACTTCATGTTTTTAACAAATCAAGAGTTTGTTAAGTCTTCTTCTCAGCCTTTCGGTTTCCATTAAAACTTGTAATTAAATATAACTAGAAAATGTGCTGCCTGTTGTAACTGTAATTCATGGTTTAAGCTTCCCTGATTAGAGAGCTGGGAGTTCCTACTGCCTGTGAATGCACCATGCGCGTGTCACTCAGCTGTCAGGTTGCCATGGTGATGGTGCCTTCTGAGTCACTCAGCTCTCTTTTCAATGAGATTTCAGCTGTGACACACCTGTGAAAATCCAGGTTTTAGCTAAAAACAGTAACCGTCACAGCTGTAATGTGTCGACCTGTGGAGAGAAGAGACTCTGCTGAACACGTACGTGTAGTTTGATGTCTCTAACTTCTAATTTAAGAGCGCTGGAGCGGGTTAGAAAAGTGTTTGTTTCTGCCTCCCTCCTGAAGTTTGCGCTCTCAGTTAGCATGGCCGTCAATGAGGCAGTTGGTTGGCACCCCTGTCGCTCCGAGGCCGATGGAGGCAGCTGTGCACATTTTTTTTGTTTCCATGGCCACATCACTGCGACAGGCACGATTTTTCCTACGTTTTGATGCATAAACGGCGAGTGTGAGTGACACGCTGTGGGTGTGAGAGCGAGAAAAAGACCAAAATGTTCAGACGTTTTTTCTGCTCCTCTGCACTCTAGCGATGACATCACCCACTCTAGGCAGCGCAATACACACCCATTATAAAATCTGAGAAGGAGGGAAAACGGCGTAAAACTAAAACTGCGATATCGTCAAAACCGTAAAAGATATCAAATGAATTACGAATTATGTGGAAACAGCTGAAGGTCTTGTGGCCTGTATAAAAGTTGAATGGAGTCTTTAGCTGAAAGTATGAGGAAGCTATAACCTTTCAAAGTGGAGGAAGTTGAAGGAGGATTTGAACGTTCAGCCCATAGACTTCAATGTTAAAAAAAAAAAAAGCTGAAAAAAGCTGAATATTTTAAAAAGTTTAAAAAAGCTGAAATGTGAAAAATCACAGTCGGCATGTCCTCAACGAGCTGAACATTTTGATGTTTGAATGGTTTCTGTAGCTGAAAGTATGAAGGAGTTAAATGCCGAAAAACGTACAGAAGTAGTCAGAATAATAAAGAGGAGGATAACAACAGCTCAGCCAACATCCGGGGCCAACGGCCGGAAGTCAGACTGAACTTTCCTTTAAGTTCTCTGATTTTAGATCGATTTTAGTTTTCTATGGTGTTAAAAGAAAAAGAAAGCCGTGTAAAGGTAGGTAAACACACACCTGTCACACACCGCCTCCAAAGCGTCCCGACACAGGCTGCGGCTCTCCTCCTCCTCCTCAGCTGGGGCGCGCGGATCCTCTTTAAAGCGCGAGCTCCGTGGAGCCCGAGTGCATGCTGGTCTATCCCCGAAGCTCCGACAGGAAGAGAAAAGTCAAACCTGCTGCTCACCGAGGGGGAGGGGAGGGGAGGGGGGGAGGTGAGGGAGGGGAAAGGAGGAGGGGAGGAAGGTGAGGTGATGAGGGAGGTGAGGTGAGGAGGGAGGAGGGGGAGGAAGGTGCCGGACATGTGCGCGCAGTGCATGCTGGGCGATCCCCAAAACCTCCGACAGAAGGAGAAGAGTCAAACCTGCTGCTCACCGACGGGGAGGAGGGGGAGGAAGGTGAGGAGGGGGAGGAAGGTGAGGAAGGAGGTGAGGAGGGAAGGTGAGGGAGGTGCCGGACATGTGCTCGCAGTGACTCCTCCCCCCTCCGGACCCAGACAGCAGGAGAAGCAGCCATGTTTTCACCTCTGTGTCCTTTTTGGGGAAAAAAAAGAAAAGTATTTTAGTTGCAGGCTGCAGGCTTCCTAACTCACACTGTTTCCTCCTCTTTTTTTTAAATTAACCTCTTTAATTAATGATACAGAAGTTAATACAAAAAGATACAACTTTTTATTGATCAGAATCAGAATTCTTTTATTGTCATTGTGCAAAGAAGCACAGTGAAATTGAAATAAAAAACAGCAGCTCTCATGAACAGTGCAAACAACGGAAGGTGCAAAATACAGAATAGTGCAAAAGAACGACGGAATAAACTTTAGTGCAAAAACTGTACCGGGGGGGTTTAACATTGGATTTTTGAAGAATAAAAAAGATATGTACAAAGAATATATAAAAAAATATATACAAAAATATAAATAGGTGGCACATTTCTTTGGTTGGTTGTCTTGTCTGATCCCTCAGTGGGGAAAGTTTGCCGTTACTGCAGCTCAAGGGGACGGACAAGACAAGAAATAGAAAATTAAATACACATAATATATACAGAAAAAACCCTCATATACACAAAGAAACATTATATACACAGAATAATAATAAAGAAACAACAGCAGGGTGGCTGCTCCTTAAAGCTGCACTTAAAGTTGATGTGTTCCAAACAGGGACACGTAAGAAACGTCATGTACGGCAGACTGACTCAGCTGTGGCGGGTCAGACCCCCCCCTGCAAACCCTGGGACACTTTGGTGCAGCGTGGATCAATACAGCACCAACACTTATTGTGCAGCAGGTAAGCTGGTGCCTTCGTGGTCCCCGAGACCATAAGTCCTGGGTCCAGAGGCACTTTGTAGTCCAGCAGCCGGTGTGGGACAGAGGGGCGTCCTGCACTCTTATTATGGTCTCCTCTCGCTCTTCATCACCTGACGGTTGGCCAGGAAGCTGGAGCTGCAGCATGGTCTTCATCGGTAGAGCAGAGGGGGCAGTGAAGTGATGATGGATCCATCAACAGTTAGCACCGTGTGCTCATGTTTCTTGTCATTGCAAATGATCACAACACAGTTTTGGTTTAAGAATGTTTATTTTTCTTGATTTACATTATGATATCAGTTTCCAATTTGAGTGCACACATTTTAGTCAACATTTATCATAAGTTTATCAAGCCAGTTTGAATATATATATATATATATATATATATATATATATATATATATATATATATATATATAAATATATATTATATTTTTTCCTATGATAGAGTTAAGTTATATCTGTCTTGTTGGGTTTCCTTTTTAATTTATTTTATTACTGTGCCTATCCTTGTACACGTATAGAAACAGCTGTAAACAAAAAAAAGGAAAATTGAAGAATTGTGAATATTAATGTATAAACTGTTGAATTTGAAATAAAAACTAAGTCAAAAAAAAAAAAGAAAAAAAAAAGGGGGAGGCTTTTATGCTGGAATGAGGAAATGGACTGTCTCAACTCCCAGTGCTGGGCAGGGGTGCTCGGAGTTGCAGAATTTTCTCATAACATGTTGTATTACGTAGTGTCTAGTGTTCCTTTGGGTTTTGGTTAGTTTAGGTATGTATATTGATATTATTTGTATCATATATTTAAATGGCAGTTGGGTTTATTTTGAGGTGTTAATTGTAAGTTGGAACTCCCCCCTCGTTTGTCTGTGGGCTAGCCCATGTCTGTATATATATATATACACCCCCCTTTCTTCATGTCATGGATTCAGATTTCTGTTGTATTATGGGTTTGTTGACCTCAGTTTCTTTAAAGGGCCCTTAGTTAAATATTCAGTTGATACTTTTTCTTGTTTATGTATTTTAATCAGTTTGCAATATTGATTTTCCTTTTTTGTTTTGGCTAAATAAAGCCTTAATGTTGAAAATGTGCCTTTACTGTTTGGTCCCTGACACACAGTAACGATGAGAAAACAAAGAATGAATAGGAAGAAGAACCTGATTCATATTTATGAGCCGTTAAATGTTCCATAGAAACGTGGAGAGCAGCTCCGGCTCCCTCCGCTGAGCTGCAGACGGACAGAAGCAGCACAATTACAGCTACAGAGCCCAGACTGATGGAACTGGTGGATGTTTAACCTCTGACCCCTGCAAGCTTCTCATCGTCCAATCTCCGCTTCGTCCCAAAAATAACTCTGGTCTGAAATCTGGACGAAGACAGCCGGACGCCGGATTACCGCTGCTGCTGGTCACTTTCAAAATTAAAAATGTTCAAGTGCATTTTATTCCAGTGTCTGGCTTATAAAGTTTATTGGATTAAAGTATATAATTTTGCTTTAGTGACATCACGTTAACAGAAACAAAGTCAGACCTCTTTTAAATGTTGAAAATCAAATGACTAATAATTCATATTAATTCATATATATATATATATATATATATATATTCATATATATACGAATATATATATATATATATATACACACACAGTGCTTAACAAATTTATCAGACCACCTAAAAATGAGAAAACACAAATATTTTAGAAATCTGTCAAAAACTTGTTTCAAATTAAACATTGTATTATTATTTATTAGGCAAATAACAAACTGGAACAACTAAATAGTCCTTATTCACATGTTTTAACCAGAAATCTTAATATCTAGTTTGACCTCCCTGATTGTTTTCATGGACTTTTCCACCGTCTCTTTTGTTATTGAGCTCCAAATAGTTCCCAGCTGTTCCCTCAGACTTGCTTTGGATTAAATTTGTGTGTGATCTATTTTTTAATCCAATAAATCCCAGATCTGTTCGATAGGATTCAAGTCTGGACTCTGACTTGTTCAGTCCATCAGTTCCTCTACTCCAGATTCTTTTCCATCATTTCAGATCCATCACTGTGATTAAAGAGCTGCACATACTGGTGGGTTAACCATCACAGGAACTACAGAATATATAATAATAATGCAGGGTGGAGACGCCGGTGATGAGTGATGAGATGGTCCGACGTGCTGATCTGATGTCGGAGGTTTTTTTTAATACGAAGCAAATCACAACAAGAACAAGGGAATATTTACACTGAGCAGTTTTTTTTTTTTAAACATCATTTCTTCCTCTTCCTCAAACACACCCACTAAATTTAACTCCAACTGCAGACAGACAGACAAACGCTGTCCACAACATTAAGGCTCGCGAAAGTTTTTTTTATTGTTTTAATGGTGGTCAAACAATAAAACTGACGATAGCTGCGATGTTTGAGACGCCGTACAGAGACTCTGAGCTATAAACGAACTGAGAACATTGATTTGAATCTAAATTGGCACAGATCTGAGCACGAACTGGAGGGCTGGAGGGACCTGAACCACGTACCTGTGGGGTCACACTCACTTAATAGGTTATTTATGAAGTCTATATCAGTGTGTCGGCCACAGCCACACAAAGACAAGCTAGAAAAATAGTATACATATATCTGTGAACGTTGGCTCTACAATTTATGCATTTATTGACATTCACCGTCAGGACACTAAAACTAATCTACTGGCCTGGTTAATCAGTTTTAACACAGCGCCTGTGGTGTCAAACTGCAGTCTTTATTCCCTCACATGTACCTGACACCAGGTGACGTCTTAAAGGAACAGGACACTCTTTTCAGCTGCCTTTAATGATGACGACAACAGGCCAGAATTAGTTGATGCTTTGAGCTAAATGCTTGTTGCTAACACGCTGTTATTCTGATGATGTCCTGCGGTGGTGTGTGTGTGGTTCTAGGTATCATTTCCCCTGCAGGAATAGTTGTATTAGATTTTTTGTAAACATCTGAGTGACTTGCTGACGTTTAGCATGCTTGCATGCTAATGTTAGCGAGGCATGAACAGTATGCTTTGTGCTAAATGCTTGTTTTACAGTTTTTAATAACATCCTGGCTAGCTGAGCGCTCACCCAGATATGCTAACATTCAGCAGATTTGTGTACTAATGTTAGCTGCGCAATATCACTATGATTTGAGCTAAATGCTAACATTAGCTATAGTTAGCTTGTTCACATTCATATTAAAAAACTGAACACAAAGTTTAGCATGTCAGCATGCTAAGATAAACATTCATGCAAACGTTAGCATGTATTGCTAGCTTATGTTTGTCATGTGTGAAGCAAACGAGAGGTGATTAACATACAAAGCAAAGCTAACATTTGACTTATTTGTGTGAATTTTTATGTGGGCATGTTTTTTTTTCCCACATCAAATAGGACCAAATTAAAACATGAGTGGTTGTACCTTCTGTCCCACTTGCGTCTCAAACCCTCAGTTTATGTTCAGTCTGGATAACACTTAAATTACTTTAAAGACAACTTCAGTATTTTTAAACCTGGGCCAAATCTTTATATATTTTGGGATTGGTCCGGTAGATTTCCTCGGCTGAGAACGGGCAGTGAACGGGCTGTAATGGCTGTAACATGATCAGTAAAAAGTGCCTGTTTGATCCACTGACAGGCTCAGAGTGTTATTCTAAGTGTGTGACAGCATCATGGAAAGGATCCCTACAGAGAGAGACCTGGAAGATCCTTTTGGTTTAACCACAAACAGCACACACACCAGACTACATTCACTAAAGCAGGGATTTTATCTTGCAGAACACAGGAGCTGCTGGACTACTGGCAGTTAGTTTGTTTATGGTATTGGACCTGAAATTAGTTCAGGTCCAATACCATAAACATTTAAAAACACAAAAGTCACACAATAACACAAACAAACTAACGGATCAAAACTCTGATAAACTAGCAACTGCTCTGTAAAATCACTATTTTTGTCAATGGAGTCTGGTGGCTTTGAACCAAGCAATAAAACAGCTGTTTGTGGTTACGTCCTCGCTGACACTGTTGCCCTAAAGGATCCGATTTCAGCCATCACAGCTCATTTTGCTGTCCATTCTTGGCTGCCAGCTGTGGCGATCAGTTCCACAAAGTTTAAGGTTTAAACGTTATCCAAATCCTCTTTCTTCAAAGGCTTCATCTTTTCCAGAGCCGCTCAGAGAGGAACCGTCATCCTCACAGAAAACACGGCAGTCCGGCACTTTGAATTATGGCGTCAGTAGGTCAGATCCCACGTGAATCATATATATCTTACACAGTATGTGCAGTCTGAGTCCTTACGCAGGTGTGAAAGCTGTGTTTCTGTGTGAAATGCTGCTGAACCCACTGGCAGGGAGAGAGGAGTCTGAGTCACACCTCACCGTCTGAGGTGAAACTCTCTTTCAGGCGCGGTGAACGAAGCCGTCGATGCTCTTCTGGATGTCGGCCATCTTCTTCAGCACGTGGTTGACTTTGGCTTCGTCAAACTCCAGACACACAAACTCTGAGTCCTGGGACGGACGGACAGACAGGCAGACAGACAGACAGACAGACAGGCAGACAGGCAGACAGACAGACAGGCAGACAGGCAGACGGGAGAAAGACATTTTATTACAACACATTATCATATACACCGAGCGTCGTATATGAAAATGTTTGACTTAAACTTTATTGAGATGTACGGTATTCACATGCCAGGAGGACTCAGGACAATTTCTCCCCCTTAAAGGACAATTTCTCCCCCTTAAAAGACAGTTTCTCCTCTTAAAGGACAGTTTCTCCCCCTTAAAAGACAGTTTCTCCCCCTTAAAAGACAGTTTCTCCTCCTTAAAGGACAGTTTCTCCCCCTTAAAGGACAGTTTCTCCCCCTTAAAGGACAGTTTCTCCCCCTTAAAGGACAGTTTCTCCCCCTTAAAAGACAGTTTCTCCTCCTTAAAGGACAGTTTCTCCCCCTTAAAGGACAGTTTCTCCTCCTTAAAGGACAGTTTCTCCCCTTAAAGGACGGTTTCTCCCCCTTAAAGGACAGTTTCTCCCCTTAAAAGACAGTTTCTCCTCCTTAAAGGACAGTTTCTCCTCCTTAAAGGACAGTTTCTCCTCTTAAAGGACAGTTTCTCCCCCTTAAAGGACAGTTTCTCCCCTTAAAAGACAGTTTCTCCTCCTTAAAAGACAGTTTCTCCTCCTTAAAGGACAGTTTCTCCCCTTAAAGGACAGTTTCTCCCCTTAAAAGACAGTTTCTCCTCCTTAAAAGACAGTTTCTCCTCCTTAAAGGACAGTTTCTCCTCCTTAAAGGACAGTTTCTCCCCTTAAAGGACAGTTTCTCCCCCTTAAAGGACAGTTTCTCCCCTTAAAAGACAGTTTCTCCTCCTTAAAGGACAGTTTCTCCTCCTTAAAAGACAGTTTCTCCTCCTTAAAGGACAGTTTCTCCCCTTAAAGGACAGTTTCTCCCCCTTAAAGGACAGTTTCTCCTCCTTAAAGGACAGTTTCTCCTCCTTAAAGGACAGTTTCTCCCCCTAAAGGACAGTTTCTCCCCCTTAAAGGACAGTTTCTCCCCCTTAAAGGACAGTTTCTCCTCCTTAAAGGACAGTTTCTCCCCTTAAAGGACAGTTTCTCCTCCTTAAAGGACAGTTTCTCCCCTTAAAGGACAGTTTCTCCCCCTTAAAGGACAGTTTCTCCTCCTTAAAGGACAGTTTCTCCCCTTAAAGGACAGTTTCTCCCCCTTAAAGGACAGTTTCTCCCCCTTAAAAGACAGTTTCTCCCCCTAAAGGACAGTTTCTCCCCCTAAAGGACAGTTTCTCCCCCTTAAAGGACAGTTTCTCCTCCTTAAAGGACAGTTTCTCCTCCTTAAAGGACAGTTTCTCCCCTTAAAGGACAGTTTCTCCTCCTTAAAGGACAGTTTCTCCCCTTAAAGGACAGTTTCTCCTCCTTAAAGGACAGTTTCTCCTCCTTAAAGGACAGTTTCTCCCCCTAAAGGACAGTTTCTCCCCCTTAAAGGACAGTTTCTCCCCCTAAAGGACAGTTTCTCCCCCTAAAGGACAGTTTCTCCTCCTTAAAGGACAGTTTCTCCCCCTAAAGGACAGTTTCTCCCCCTAAAGGACAGTTTCTCCCCCTTAAAGGACAGTTTCTCCCCCTAAAGGACAGTTTCTCCCCCTTAAAGGACAGTTTCTCCTCCTTAAAGGACAGTTTCTCCTCCTTAAAGGACAGTTTCTCCCCTTAAAGGACAGTTTCTCCTCCTTAAAGGACAGTTTCTCCCCTTAAAGGACAGTTTCTCCTCCTTAAAGGACAGTTTCTCCTCCTTAAAGGACAGTTTCTCCCCTTAAAGGACAGTTTCTCCTCCTTAAAGGACAGTTTCTCCTCCTTAAAGGACAGTTTCTCCCCCTAAAGGACAGTTTCTCCCTGCCACTGTTGCCTAATATAATATCTGCTCCTGTTTGAACTGAATCTTTGGTCTCTTAATTAAAGAGTTTGGTCGGAGCGTCTTGAGATAACGCTGGTATGAATTGGCGCTGTATAAATAAAGATTGATTGATTGAAGCAGAAAATGCGCGTTACTGCAGAGACTCTGAGCCAAAGCGGCCCGGACAGGGTGACCTCTGCAGGTCGACCCCCGGCCCGTGCTGGACTGATCCGCCTGGGGGAGGTCTGCTGGGCCCGCAGCGTCCCCGGCATTTTACAGGCCAAACAACACAAATCTAATTAATCTCTGATCTTTCCTGATGCGGTTCCAACATTAAGCTCCTTCATGAACAGGAAAATACAACAACGTGATGGCAGGTAAACAATTCTTAAACCCATTAAGAGTGCAGAGGCCAAGCTGCACCAGCTACAGCTAAAGCTTCTATCACAACCAGATTAATGGTCAAACGAGGCACAAAATGTTAAAGGCAGTTCTGCAACTTATTTTAGAAGCACTTTTTGTCATATTTATTGAAATTGTCATAAGAGCCCTGTAGCATTCAATAAAGAAAATATAGTTTGACAAAAAAAAGTCCAGTGTTTGTGGCTGTCACGGGACGGTAACACACCTCATAAATCTGTTTCATTCAGTCCGCCTGCCTGCACACATGGATGCTCACTTCAAGGCTAAAGCTAGCGAGGCAGGTGCACAAGGAACGGCGGAGAAAGAGGCGTCAGACGCCCACTGAGCCAAAAACAAGAGGCCACAGAGGGGAAACTCTGAGCTAAAGCCAACGTTACCTTCCCGACGGATATGATTTATACGATTGTGGCGCTGTGGAGGGAAGCCTGAGAGCTGCGTGGAGCCGTATTATCAGTGGGATACTTTCAAAATCAGCTACTCTGCCGAGGCTTGGAAGGCTTACAGGTAGAAAAATTAGAGGAGGAATAACAATAAAAGATGATACGCAGCTCTGATAAGGGAGGACGAGGACGAAGGATCGACAACATTAAGCCCGTAACAGTAGCAGCTGTATGTTGCTGTGACGTCTCAGTGACCCACAGTCCTGCACTGACAGCACATACATGAGGGGCTCCGCTCATTTCAGCCCCTTTGGGTGCAAATTTTAGGGCTTTTTCTGCAAAAATGGAATTTGATTTTGTAATTAAAGGTCACCACATAAACAGTAGCAGTGCCTCGGGGCTGTTGTGGTCTGGGAGGGGCTCTGACACCGTTTTCAGCCCAGATTGGGTAAATTTAGCCTCCTCATGGGACGGGGCCTTTCTGAAACAGAGCAGTAATCCGGTCACATCCACAGCCAGGCCGGCCCTCTGTCCCCAAAACCAGTTCATGCCTGTGCTGCCGGCAGAGTTTGTACATTTGTACACAGCCGGAGCACCAGCAGCTGCCAAACTGCAGCTTTAAAAGCTAAAAGACAGTTTAAAACATCATTAATATCTTGCATTTTCGTCAAAGCGAGCTGTGAGGAGCGAGTCAGACGCAACACTAGAAGATAGATCCTTGACGTCCACTGTTTGAGCAGTTAGATTCACTACAATTTCAAAAACGGGGCTGTATGTTTGAATATATTTGTGTCTGAATGACCGGCAGGTACAAAAAGTGTTGGGATTGGTCCAGTAGATCACCTCAGCCTGCAGCCGTGAAACAGGCTGCAATCGTTTGGAGCGACTGTATGTCAAAAGTAAGTCCACTAAAAGAGCTTGTTTGATCCACTGACAGGCTCAGAGTGTTATTCTAAGTGTGTGACAGCATCATGGAAAGGATCCCTACAGAGAGAGACCTGGAAGATCCTTTTGGTTTAACCACAAACAGCCGTTATATCGCTCTCTGCACACACACCAGACTCCATTCACTAAAACAGGGATTTTAGCTCACAGAACCCAGATGTTTCTGGTCTATCGCTGCCTCTGTCAGTTAGTCTGTTTGTGTTACTGTGTGTTACAAAAATGTTGTGTTTGATCTGAACTAACCATTTAAAACTCCAATATCATATAATAACACAAACAAAGTAATTGATCAAGGCAGCAGGAGACCAGCAACATCTGGGTTCGGTGAGGTAAAAGTACTGTTTTTGTCTATGGAGTCTGGTTGTTTTGAACAGAGTGATATAACGCAGTAGGTCCACTAAAAGAGCTTGTTTGATCCACTGACAGGCTCAGAGTGTTATTCTAAGTGTGTGACAGCATCATGGAAAGGATCCCTACAGAGAAAGACCTGGAAGATCCTTTTGGTTTAACCACAAACAGCACACACACCAGACTACATTCACAAAAACAGGGATTTTAGCTTCCAGAGCACAGGAGCTGCTGCTCTGTCATAACCTCATTTGTTTAGTTAGTTTGTGTTATTGTCCGGTACACAAATATTGTGTGGATCTTGAATTTGAAACCAGTTCATTCCCCCAGCAGCTGCTGTCACTGGTCTCTTTAGCTAGCCATGAAGTGCTGCAGTAGAGGACTGGAGTTGTATTGGTCGGCCCCCAGAGTTGATATGCGATACCGAAACAGCGGATGTGAGTCTCACCTGTCCGGCTCGGCCCAGCTCCAGCTCCACCAGGGCGACCGGGCCGCTGTGCCCCGCGTCCCCTCGGCTGGCTGCGGTCTGGAGGTCCACCCTCCAGGAGAGGCCCCTGAGGCCGGGCTCCCAGCGGCTCCGAGCCAGCAAGCTCTCCCTCACCCGGGCTCGCTGGCTCTTCCAGAAGCGAGAGAGGGCGGCGGCCTGTTCAGCCGTCACCCCACCGCCGCCCTGCCTCTTAGTCTGGGCGGTGAGGAAGGCCTCCAGCTGGGCGTGGTCCATGTCTGCTGTGGCGATAGACTGAGAGATGGAGGAGACTGTGTTAACCATTTATTGTGACAATACTTTCATGATGCCTTCAGTGTCGCTTTCACTTAGTTAAATAAAGGAAAAGTCATTCTTCTTCTGTGGTTGACCTTAGTACAGGTCACAGTGCACCTAAAGGGATAGTATGGACTTTGTGGCACAGACGCTGAACTGGGTCTGCTACTGCTGTGGACAGGGGGGCAGAACTTAAGCGGTTATATCGCGTTCTTCAAAACAACCAGACTCCACTGAAAAAAACAGCAATTTTACCTTGCAAAGCACAGGAGCTGCTAGAGTAGTTGCTGTGTCTTTTGTGTTTTAGCGCATTAGATCAAATCCACAGCAACCTTCTAAAACTCCAAAGTCACACAATAACTTAAACAAACTAGCCAATCGAGGCAGCAATAGATGAGCAACTCCTGCGTTCAGCAAGTTAAAATGACCATTTTTATCAATGGAGTCTGGTGGCTTTGAGGAGAGCGATAAAACAGCTATAGTTCCCTGTTGGAAAGGACTGTGTGGTGGAAAAGTGGTGACAATATTCTAACTACACAAACGGATATTGATTTTTTTCAGGTGGGAGTTTTATTTAGGTGGTCATAATCCATTTTTCCGCCGTCCACAGCAGTACTCAGCGTCTGTGCTGGGACTCCTACATAGGTGATACACCGACTCTGCAGAGGGACGTCATACAATCCCACTCTGAACTATCCCTTTAACTGTGACCAGCAGTGGTAACAGGTATGTGTGTTAGTGCTGCTCCCTGCTGACAACAGGTGAGACACACAGGAGCAGACTAATGAATGAAAAAGTTGCACCTCTCACCATTAACATTAAGGGCCGTCATCATATACACGAGATCTCATTTCATATTTCCCTGAAAACAATTCTACATATCTTTACTACTTTATTATTGTCCTGCTCTTTTGGCACATTACAACACTTATTGTATGTATGTATGTATATATATATATATATACACACACACACACACACACACACACACACATATATATATATATATATATATTATTTTTTTCTCTCTCATTTCAATATTTGCATTTATTTTTGCACTAATTCTCCTACCGACACTTTATTTCTGCACCTTTTGCTATAACAAGTACATTCCCCCGGTGTGGGATAAATAAAGCCTCTCTTATCTCATGTTATTTTAGCTTGTCTTATATTTTACACTATACACCTTTATACTTATTCTACACACTGTGTCCCATGTCTTGTGTTTTCTATGGTCTAACGTTGGAAGTGCATCGCTGAGGGTCACTACCTGAAGTTCTTTATTTGTCATTTGCACAACAATTACAGGGACCAGCAATGCTCATATAGAAAGAAGAAATATAAGATATATATATACGAAATAATACATGTTGTGTGAGTGCATATACTGTGTAGACACACAGTCAAAATATTCCTTGTATATAAAATAATGAACACCCTGCCTATGAAGCAGGCCTGTGCACATCTATACTTCTTATACTACTTCTGCTACACTCATATAAACACATTCATGCATCCAGAGGAGTCAGAGGGAGGCTGTGGCTGCTGTTTCCGGCAGGACGCAGGTGTGCTCTTACCTTCAGGAGGCCCGCCATCCTCTCGTGCAGAGCCCTGAACTCTTCCGGGGGCAGCTCGGGGTAAAGCTCGCCCCTCAGCTGCTCCTCCGTCACCTCCGTGTTGTTATAATAAACTTTCTGGGCTATTCCGTTCAACAGGGCGCTCAGAGACTTCGCCGCCTCGTCGTCGGCCATGTTTTCTTCCTGTCACGTGTCACGTGGAGCGGATGGATAATATCACGTGAAGTCCGGCCCGGCACGGCATTGTGGGAGTTGTAGTTTTATGTTACCGTGATTCTTTATTCGCTTATATCTTATTTTTTTAAGGGTTGTTCCATGTTGTGTGGCTCTATTAAGACCGAAGACGAGTTATTAGTGAGGTATTTCAGTTCAGTTTTGATTGTCAGTATTTGAATTTGACGATTAATTGCTTTAATTCACTCTTTTACTTAGTTAGAATTAAAAATGTTATTCCACCCCTGTTCTTAACACACCACTAAACATTCCAGCCACTGTAATTTGCATATATATCACATATTTCGTTATTATTTTTCATTTTCATTACACTATACAAAACTAACAAAGCGTCCTCCATTGAGAACTACTGTGTACTTCCGGCCGCCATCTTTGTCTGTAATGAGTCTCAACCGAAACTCTGGAGTATTGGAGAAAGTTAAAAAAAACCAGCTGTTCAGGGTGTCTCGGCTTATTTTTGTTGAAGCGGAACAAATGGAGCTATGTTCAAAACAAGCAGCGGTAAGTGTGCTCAAACGACCTGCGTTTGTTTCTTAGTTTGGCTTGTGTTTATCTGAGAGATGCTAGTTTAGCCTTTAGCTAACACAGAGAAAAGATAATTAACGCTAGAGGCGCATGCGCAGTGCTGCCCTCGGGGTAACGGCCCGTCATTCTTCTTCTTTTTTTTTTTTTACATTTCTTTTTATTTTAACATCCGTTTATCCGTTGTCAGTGGTGAGAGTACATTTACTAAAGCAATCCAGTACCAATTGTGGAAGAAGTATTCAGAGCCTGTAATAGATTGTTTAAAAGAAGTGGACGTAGCTTCCGGGTCTGAAAAGTGAAGCCAATGCGGAAGTGCCTTAAACCTGCGTCCTTTTAAAATTCTCCTCCTTCAGCTAAATAAACTGTTTTAAACCCTCATGGCTCAGCTGGAAAAAGCAGCTGAAAACAGGCTGTTTTTCTGATGGAAAGCGTGAGACTTTTTTGTTGTGGTTCTCACAGGGAAGCGAAGCTGCAAAGCCACGATGATTTTATAGACCATGATGCATTGCTGTAGATTAACTACAGCAGTAAAATGAAACATAAACACATGAATGCAGCAGTGATATTAATTCAGAAGCATTTTGTTGCAACATGAGTACTTTTACTACTCATCCATAAGTACAGTTTGCTAATAAATATTGGATAAGTCTACTTTAAGTTGATTAATTTTGACATTTCATACTTATTACTATGACCTTAAAAACATATGCCTTTAACCTACTTTAGAATTAAACGATTCATGACAAAAACTGATCGTAAACAGGTTTGGAGGTTATTTTATTGCATTAATTAGCATCATTTATTATTACTGGTTACAGCTTCTCTTCTCCTGCTGAAGTGATAGAGGCCCCTCGCATCATCTTGGACTCATAATGGAACAAAAAGATTTCTCCAGACTGCACATTTCTTCATGCATGTTGCAGACATAATTCAGCCCTGGTCGTGATGACGATAATTATATAATTTAGAATGACGATGTGATAAATGGGGAAATTTCAGCTCACTTTCTGCAGAGACACACGGCTATTGTTGTTTCCTTCAGTTTAAATCGGTTACTTGTGTACATTAATAAATTATCTGCCACTGAGGTGCTCCACCTAAGAAATAAGGTTTTCTTTTACATAAGGATTGTTAAATGCAGCTGTTTTTCGTCTTTAATGTAGATGCAGATCCTCCACTGGACAGATTGTTTTCAGCCTTTTATTGGGAGGCATTGGTGCTGGCTGTGAGACTTCGGTTCAGCTGAATGATCTCCTCCCCCCTCACTTGAAATGGAGACGGACGAGGCAAAGCGGAGCCACACTGTGAGTGTCTCATATTAAAGGAGACGTATTCTTCTCATTTTCAGGTTCATACTTGTGTTTGGGGTCCTGCTTGAACATGTTAACATGCTGTGATGTTCAAAAAAGCTGCTTACTGCTCTGGTCAGCCTCTTTCCGAACACTCAGAGGACATTACCGGTTTTGCTGAGAAAACAGTCCTGAGCAAAATAACTCACATTCCCATTTTGCGGTCGTATGAACCATCAGATGCACCTAAGAGAAAAAAGTCTTAATGATCTAATGTTGTGTTCAAACAGGTGATAGTGGTGTAACGTGGGATTTCCCAAATGATTAACACGCAGACGGACCAGAATGGATGCTGAGCAAAGCTTTAATCAGAAAGAACAGAACATCACTTTAACATAAGTGTACAGGACAATAATATAAGCACCAAAGATACTGAGGAACCGTTCCTTCTTCCTTCCTTCTGTTCAGTAAAGTAGATAAAGAGTGCTACTGGAAATTGAAATGGATTTAAATCATAATTATGTTATTAATTTTGGCAAACGTTCTCCTGCGTCAGGGTAACATTGAATACTGATTTTTGGAAAGGGTTGGCAATGTCAATGTTTAAATACTCATCTCATTTTTTATACCGCTTATCCGTGAGGGTCACGAGGGATTTGAACCCGGGACCTTCTTGCTGTGAGGCAACAGTGCTGACCACAGCACAGCCATGCTGCCCCTTGTTTAAATACAACAAGGGAAATTTAGAATTTAGAGGCACAAACACCCCAATGACTTTGTGTAGTTTTTTTAAATGAACAGTTTGCTGACCACAATCAATCATTTCACGAGCGTCAGTGAGTTTTTAAAGCATAAAGCTGGAGACAATCGCTACTTTTGTTAATGCTAACAAATCCCACGAAAAGATCAGTGCCGTGTTGGTGTGTCTCTAAATACTTTTCTGACCTCCCCACCCTTACTGAGGTACCTGTGGCTCTAATATAAACTTTCTGGTGAGTATTTGGCACAGTGGGTGTGGGTCAAAATAAAATACAGCAATGGAACTCTATGGCACTGAGGAATAAGCTTTGTACACACACACAGTGTTTGTAGTACTGTGGTTATATTCCTTGTTGGTTTTGGTCTTTTTCAAGAGATTTGTGGACAATAAGAAAAATATAAAAATCCCCGCCTTATCCTTTTGAATGCTTAAAGATGGACCAGTTCCAAAATTCAAGTGATATATAAAAAAAAAAAAAAGTCAAATGCCGGAGAAGGGAGACATTAAATCTATGGGAAGAAGAGAAAAGAAGTCATTCTTATTAAGCCGAAGTGATTGTTTTGATCAGATTCTCAGGATCTTACAGTTATTTTCCCCATCCCCACTTCCTGCCCCGCTTTTTCCCTCCGCCACCTATGAGTCTTATACCCTTGCCCCTTCTTTTACCTTTACGCTTGCGCCCTTTTCTACCCTTGCGTCGCCCTTTTTGCTTGCGCCCTTTCTTAGCCACGCCACCTCTTCCACCCTTGCGTCGCCCTCTTTGCTTGCGCCCTTTCTTAGCCACGCCACCTTTTCCGCCCTTGCGTCGCCCTCTTTGCTTGCGCCCTTTCTTAGCCACGCCACCTCTTCCACCCTTGCGTCGCCCTCTTTCCTTGCGCCCTTTCTTAGCCACGCCACCTTTTCTACCCTTGCGTCGCCCTCTTTGCTTGCGCCCTTTCTTAGCCACGCCACCTCTTCCGCCCTTGCGTCGCCCTCTTTGCTTGCGCCCTTTCTTAGCCACGCCACCTCCCGTATTCCTGCAGCCTTGTTGAAGACCGCCACCTCCTCTGCACTTGCTCAGTCGTCCATCCATCTCGTTCCCTCCCATTCCCTCCCACATGCCTGTGGCCACCTCGTTACCCATTCCTTCGCCTGGTGCGATTTCTTCGCCCGTGAATGTGTCTTGAGGGACTGTGCTTATTTCCTCGTCTACGTCCTGCTCGTGATTTGCCGGGCCGGTGTTTGTAACACATGAGGTCGTGACACCTTCGCCTGAGGAGCAGCTGGTGCACTGGAAAGGATCATCTCCAGGTTTATAACAACGAAATATGTTATCCAGCCCAAGTTTCGAAATCAATGAAGTATTGACTACCTCAGTAAACACAAACGCATAACCTCTCCAGTTCTGAATGACATTGTTAAAGCCGGCAGGGATGTCGGCCTCATTTGTTTTTGTACACGTTGGGCCACACGGGGATTCTTTTGAGTAGATGATGAGGAAGTTACCCTGACTGCTTGTAACGAGGGGCTGTATGTTTTCTAGAACACGTGACAGCGCTCCTGACTGTGCTGCTGCCACCATCCTGGTGCCGCGGTACACTTGACCCCCTGAAACCGTTTGCGTCACCGTGTCTGCTGGGTCGTCCTGAAAGACTTGCTGAAGACTGTCTGGGTCTTGGTTCTGGGGGACGTTAACGGCCAGACTGAAGGTGTCACCAAGTGCATACCTGCCAAAGGAACACATTACATGACTTTTTAATGAGTATCTTGGTTCAGGCAATTTAAGGTATGTGATGGTAGTATAGATAGACAGTTTGAATTGTGGAAGTGTGAATACACAGGTAAACTGAGGACAAATTCAGATTGATTGATTTAAAGGCCCTGTGGTGCCCAAGAGAAAGTCTACATTGCCAGAGAAGACATTTAGCAACAGGCATGGCAAATGCACGCTGAGTTTGAGATCCCATTGATGAAAACTAGGGTCAAGGGAAGATATGACGGTGAATTTTATTTGAATTTAGGAGTTAAGAGTTCAGAGTCACAGATAACAATTGGTCCAGCTGTAGTAGTAATACTGGTAAAAAGACAGAAGAGAGCTACAGACTCACTCATCTTTGATGCCCTCTACAGTACTTGCGAGCCAGTCCTGGTTCACAGCAGCCAGTCCGCTTCCAGCAGACAGGAAGAAGGCAAAAGCCACAGCCATCCAGCACAGGCCAGCCATCTGCACACAGATCAGGTTTAATAATAGAGTGGTTTTAACAAAAGGCATTGTCTCTAAGCACAGAATGAACAACAGCAATAAAAACAACTAAACCAAGTGCACAACAGACTTAAAGTGTAAATTGTAAAGAAACACCTTAAAGTTGTAGTTACAGGAGTCGAGCAGATTGAATCATTAATTTGGTTTATATAATAAAAAATCTACATATTAAGGAATTAACTTGACATTTAAGGTTGAAACAGTGTCCCGTTATCATGCATAGTTCAAATATTGCTTTTCTGAATGTTATAGACGCGTCCAAAAGCTGGACCTGGATAGCTGGATGGCAGAAGCTCACTCTCTCTCAAAGGCTGTACGCTGTGTTATTGAAGGCATTGAAGATTGAGCAGCACTTAATCATTCATTTTTTGTCAATATGCGTGTATTTTGTTATTTGAAGTTGCTAAAAGTAATTTCATGCGCTCTGTAAATATTTAAATGCAAATGTTGCGCTGGAAAATTTAGAGGATTTGTTTACAACTTCATGAAAGGCTTAAAGGCAGCAAGTTAGTGTCTAGTTTTGATTCTCCACAGTGCCAAAAGTGATGCTCGTACTGAAAACACCCAACAGGGACTCTACAGATCAATTCGCCGAACACTGAACATTTTCTTACATTATACAGTTGGCTGACTTGGAGGCTGATGTGAAGATGCAACCTCGGGCTTTAGCTTTGTAGTACCTCAGTTCTTTACCTGTGCATATAATGAGATGAAATCAAAGAAGAAGAAAAATACAATTAAGAAAATGCACAGGTACGTCTGTAGAGAGAGCCCCCCCCCCCCGATATTAAAGTTAGAGACAGCAAACATACATTTTCTAAATACGAGAGAAGAAAAGAAAGGGAAATAAAGCACAATAACATATTTGCACTGCTTTCATACGCTGCTGTCATACCTTATTTGTTAAGTACGTTTAAGGTACTTTAAGATCTTTTTTTAAAGGTGTGAAATGAGGAGTGACTGTGAGGTGAAGCAGCAACGCTAGATAGGCAGACCTAGTTACAAAGAAAGTGCAAAGTGAAATGGGAGGTGAATTGCCGAGAACTCGAAATACAAACGTTTACCTGCATGTGTCTGAGGTTTACTAATGTCAAATGAATATAGGAAAATATGCTCGGCATTTCAAAAAACGAGGAATGAAAAGTGACACGTTTTATTGTACGTACCTACTTTGTAGAGGAGACTCTTCCGGTTATCTTATCAGTGTTTGAAGGGATGTTGCTGCTGCAGTAAACACAGTCAGGAGGAAGTGAAGTTTTTTTTTTTTTTTTTTTTTTAGAGGACATGGCCAATATGGCATCATACCCTTATTTGAACATTTCTTTCAAAATGTAGGAGGAGGAAGATTAGAAAAAGGGGTAAAGCTATTATCTCAGCAGAATATGAGAAGTTAATGGGGTTTATGGTGCAGTTAGTAAAGGGGCTCTTAGATTTTGATGAAATGTATACAAAACCACAAGTAGAGTAACAATTTTATGTTATGAGAGAAAAAAAAGACATTTTTCCACATGCATCAGGTGCAATAAGATGGTCTAAAATCTAAAATCGGCTCGTGAACTGTCAAATCTGTTTTGTGGATTTACTTACTACTTAGTACAGAGCACAGGCAGCGCATTGACTGTGTAGAATAGAATAGAATGCTTTTTATTGTCATTATACAACGTATAACTAGTATAATGTGTTTTTTAGTCTGTATGCTCTTGCCTTGATGCACCCGTAGCGCCTGCCAGAGGGCAACAGGTCAGACATGTGGAAACCAGGGTGTGAGCTGTCCTTGATGATATCTTAGGTTAATAACTGTGTACGTGACAAATAAAGGTCTTGAAATAAAAATGACGTGCAGACAGAACTTATGTGCAGGTTGCAGCTACAGTTTTTAGTTTTAAGTGTCCTACATTTATCTGCTGCATTGATATTACTAAACTTGCTGAAAGCAGCCTCTCTAATCTTTAAAGTAAATCATTAAAGAGCACACTCAGACATCAATGCAGTACAATAAAGAAATCACCTGGAAAGCTCGCGCTGCAGTCCACAGCATGAAATGTGAATGTTTTTCTAATGAAAAAAATGGCGAATGGCAAACATTTTTCCATTGTTTCATGGCACAATGTGTCGGACAGACGTATGTCCCTGTTGTCTGCATACTGCATGGAAAGTACACACTTTGTGAGGGCAGCTGCAGTACGTACTATAGTAAAAGGTAGTAAAAAGTATGCGATTTGGAACAAAGGGACCGTTTATTCTTTTTCTCTTGCGTTTTTCTTTTTGCGTTATTCACACACTCGTAGAGCGAGTCGTCCATCAAATGGTGGTGTCGCGTGTGTCCTCGGGGCAAGACACTGAAACCCAGCTTGTTCCTGAGGCGTAGCTTCAGTGTGTGAAAGAATAATCCCCCCTCAGCCTGGATACCTCCTGTATGGATGATATATAAACTGCTGAATGTGGTGTAAAAGCGCTATGAGTGGTCAAAACGACAAGAAAGGCATTTTACAAGTACAGTCCATTTTCCTTTTGACCATATAGGAGCCTGGGGGTGTGATCAATTGTTTCCCAGGCGTTAGTTGGATCCCTGGCTATTTCCAGGGCAGTCGAGGTGGCATATCAGGAGTAGAGTGGTAGAGAGATGGCAGATAGACAGAACTCCTGTCTTGCTGTCCGGGCTAACCAGCACAGCCTAACAATAGCTATGGTGGAGGAACAAAAATGAATATGAAATTTAAAAGTCGTGCATATTTTGGGTCAAATTGCTCTCAAAAGTTTTGGGGAAATTGTGAGTGTGCATTTTTCTTTTCTACACGTTCCATAGACCAAACTCTTAAGCGATTAATAGCAAAAATGATCTGCAGATAAACGATATTTAAAATAATCTTTAGTTGCTGCATTAAACTTTTCCTAACGGCTAATGAAACCAGCTGTGACCTTTGTGTCAAAGAGGTTGTGCCTTTTGTGCAGCAGCCAAACAAAAACTCAGCGGTCAACAAAGTGTCACAGTGATCCCATGCAGCACCTCTGATATCTTCGTCATCAAGAGATAAGATGAAGACTTCTGCCTGGTGGATGACTCACAGATTCACCTTCCTGTTTTCACACTGCCTGTTCATCAAAACCACAAAAACAACCCGGAGGCCTGAGCTTAGACATACTTTACTAGTCTCAAAAGAAGACGTAGTTTATAAATTTATAAACCAGAATTTACCAGCCCAGGCCAGGATTAGATTAGATTAGATTAGATACAGGATAAAAATGTTTTACAGATGATATATACAGATTCGGTGCTATGAACATACTATACTGCATAACATGTGTATACATATATGGATGGATATAGACATAATACACAGATTAGATTAGAATATACAGATTAAAGTGCAATGAACATATTAAACTAGTGGACATAATATATGGATATATGGAGCAAGTATTGGTCATGATTAGGGTTTGGAGATTTGGCTGAACCCAGCCTTTATTTCTGACTTTTAGCTCACACTGTTTGTCGTTACACACAAAACCTAATTTTTAGTGTGCGAACGTAGTTTTTCTAAAGGGTTTAACTTGAGAGAGGTCAGAGAGCTGCCGAGCTGTTGCGACAGAATATCTAACTCTTCATTATGACTTGAGTGTTATCAGCACAGAAGCAGCAGGAACAACAGTCACCCTCACAGCAGAAGTAAATGGTGTGTTTCACAACAGATGTGCACACACACACACACACCTTTTCTCACATCTGTTATTGTGTCTTTTCCTGGATATAATAAAATGATCAGTTTGGCTGTATTTTATTTATTTTCACGGTTGGCAGTATTCATGATAATAAAAATGAAGGAGTGTCACAGTTGTCTCACACTTTGGATAAAGAGTTTCCAAATTCCCCATTTGGCCGGATACGAGCACCGACACTAATCTTGGGTCTGGAAGGACCTACAGTGGACAGTGGGTCTGGAAGGGAAACTGACTCTTGGCTGTTTGGCAGAAGCAAATGGCAGCTTTAGTGTTTCCAGCAGACGTTGTGCTGCCCTTCAGTTCCCAGGCACAACCTTACGGGGCTTTTCCTCAGCTCCAGGCTCTCTGCGTTTGTGTCATTTGCCTTTTTTTTAACGGTCATTCCCTTGAGTATTTAACTTGTTCGTTGTATGATAGATTTAATTTAGAAGCCTCTCAGAAAGCCTCTGTCTTGTGTTGTCGAGGATGTTTGCGTTTCATGGTGTTTTAGATGTCTGTACGTCAGCGCTTCTGGAGTAACAAGGGGTATAAACATGTATATCAAAAAGAGGCCAGATGTGGTGTGTAAATTCTGTTGTGTGTTAGAATTGGTGCCATATACAGTGAGGGAAATAATTATTTGATCCCCTGCTAGTTTTGTAAGTTTACCCCCTTATAAAGACATGAACAGTCCATAATTTTTATGGTAGGTTTATTTTAACAGAGAGAGACAGAATATGAAGAAAAAATCCAGAAAAAAACATTAAATAAAGGTTATAAATTCATTTGTATTTGAGTGAATTAAGTATTTGATCCTCAAGCAAAACATGACTCAGTACTTGGTGGAGAAACACTTGTTGGCAAACACAGAGACGTGTCAGACGTTTCTTGTAGTTGGTCACCAGGTTTGCACACAACTCAGGAGGGATTTTAGTTACAGATGCTCTCCAAACCCTGAAGGTTTGGAGGCTGTCGCTTGGCAACTCGAAGTTTCAGCTCCCTCCACAGATTTTCTATGGGATTAAGGTCCGGAGACTGGCCAGGCCACTCCAGGACCTTACTGTGCTTCCTCCTGAGCCACTCCTTTGCAGCATCACTGGCTGATGTTAATATAATATATTATTAGTATATAATGTGTGGCAGAGCCATGACATGAGATGAAGCACTTTTGGAAACATTTTAAGTACAGGTTAAATTTTTGAGACTAGCAAAACCTTCAGTCTTGCACCATGCCTCTATCTGAAAATTCAAATTCATTTATTCATTTAAAAATTGAAGAAGAGGGAGCAAGATATTAGATATATGTTATCTTTAAAATGCTGTTTTGCCTACAGGATCCAAACTGTGAAATGACAGCTGTTATGAAGAGACACTTGAATGACACACAGACAGAATAGATTGGATGCTGAGCTAAGCTTTAATCAGAAAGAACAGAACATCAGAGGATTTGGTAATACTTTACAGAAGTATGGTACACAGTGATATGAGTACCGTAAACACTCATCACGATTTACATCAAACTTCTTTACTTTAGTTAATGAATTTGAAACAAAACAATTTCCTCCTTACACATTCATGGACCAAATTGTGTATCACAGGGTATCAGAAACTGATCAGAACACTGCAAGTAAGAAAACATCGTCGTCAATTTGAAAACTCGTTGAGAAAACGCACTGCAAATACAGAAACTGAACACAATACAGATCCCATAACCTCTATAAACACATACTTGCGTATGAGTGCAGGACAAGGGACAAGGGACAGGACTTTGATCCACTTTGATCTGATTTATTGGCTTGCCTTCATATGCAGATGTCTGCTTATAGAGATGTCCGTTCAATGTCTGTTACACCGGAAATCGTCTTCATCACACGATACCTGATGTGCCCAAATACTGCAGACAGGTCGGCAAAATCAGAGGGCAGACAACACAGCACAGCGCACACACACCAGCACAAACCAGACAACACCTTCTTGCTCTCTGGTTTGGGCCACTGCTACAAGCCTGTCTGCTGCCACTTTGTGAGGAGGAAACACATTCTCCTTCATTAGTTTGTCCCTTTTTTTTGCCCTTACGACGCCTTCCTCTGCCACCCTGGCCTCCTCCTGTATTACTGCTGACTTCTGTATTAGGGCCCTCAATGCCACCTTGGGTGGAAGAAACATCTACATTAGTATTTCCCTTTTTTTTGCCCTTGCGACGCCTTCGTCTGCCACCCTGAGTTCCTGCATTACTTCCCACATTTGTATTAGGGTATTCAGTGTCACTCTCTGAGGAGGAAAAACTTTCACTTTGCATTATATTTTTCCTGTTCTGACCCCTGCCGCGGCTTTTTCGGCCAACCTCATGCCAGCTGCCACTGCTACCCTGACGTTGTCTGATATTCCTGTCAGCTTCTGTATTACGGCCCTCAGTGTCACTCAGACTAGGCAGTGAGGGGGACTTTCTTCTGCCACGCTGAGGCTGCGTCAACGAAGTGGATGGCAAGTTGTTGCTGGTACCAAATGGTACGTTGTCTGTAACACAATAGTCTGGAACACGGCCATTATCAGAGCACGTTGCGCACTGCACTGGGTTTCCTCTCCTACAACGGTATATGTTGGTCGCACCAACCGATCCCCCAAGACGCTCAAGGGCTTCACGATGGACTTCCGGTGTTATGGCTGGACCGCTGCGGGGTTGGAATATATCACTAAACACAACGGCATGGTTGCGCCAGTTCGTAATCTCTCTTATACTTTGGAGAATACTCCAGTGACCTCCTATCCTTGTGCATCTGTTACTACACGGGGTAGCGCGAACGTAGAAAACCAGCAGATCGTTAGGGTTACGATTCGTGACCAAGGTGTTAAAGTTCTGCAGAATACGGTACTCTGCATGATCAGCTCTACCATTTTGAACTGCATCAACACACTGTGGTGAAGCCCTACCACTCCTTAACATCCTCCCTAGAGCATCCCATGAAAGAGGCTGTCCACCACATTTGCGCACAACATCACCCCATTGCACAGGTTCATTAGGACACTGAGTCAGAACATTGTCCCATCTCAGGACTGTGGCTTCAACCACCCTTGCACTGGTGTACACTCGACAATTATCCACCTCATGCCTCACTTGGCCGCTGTCGTCAGTGACTTGACTGATGTCAAAAACCTTTCTTTCATTGTATGGGATGCTGACGGCCACACTGAACATTGGCGGTCTGTCAAAAGAAGCACACACACAAAATCTAAACTAAAAGTTGTCATTCAAAACAACAATGCAGTTAATTGAAGTTAGCTGGACCAAACCAAACTAAACCAAACTGTGGACGTCACTCACATTCTGCCATTTTGCGTTGGTGTAAACCTGCAATAGGAAACGGATACAAAATGTCACTGGTGTGTTTGATCGTTTCATACAAAACAGACGTTCGGAGAGTTTAATAGATGGATGGATGCACTGATCATTGAATGGACACAAACAGGCTGGAGATTAGAAAAAGATGATCAACACACAACAGCCCATCGGATTATATTAAAGATGTATAAATAAAGATTTAGACTTGGAAAAACGTTGTGAAATGGAATTACAAAGGCAACTTGACTATAGTTTGTCATGTTTACTGATTATTATGTTTTAATAAATGTATTGTGTCATTGAAATGTCACAATACATGAAGCAGATGGTAAACATTTCTGCCTCGTTTCACTCTGTTTGTTATAGACGTGGCTACAAGTAAGGTTATCATATAGTTTTTGTTTGGTTTTAGTAAATGTTTGTAACTTTGCACACATAAAAAAACAGCATAAAGCCAGAGAATAGAGGCAGAACCAATGTGACAGGAACCCCCCCCCACAAAGGAAGAAAACACTGAAATATATATGTATAAAATGTATATCTTATTTTTACACAGTTCTGACCTGAAAGGCCAAAGCACACACTATGAAGAGCTCCCTATCTATTATGTGAAGGATAATTAAATTTGAACATCAAAATAAGGAATAAGGAAGTTTTCCTCTGAGTCAACTCACCTGTTCAACATCTGACCTACAATTTCAGAAAGTTCATTCTGGTTCACAGCAGACACACCGTTCCCAGCAGAGAGCAACAAGGCCAGCGTTACAGTCATCCAGCATAGGACGGCCATCTGAGTGTTTGTAACAAACAGCATCAGCATAGAGGATTAGGCAGGAATGATAGCAGGGCTAAGTACAATCTCAATATCTCAAAATGCATATAATCTACTGCAGGATGTTATTAAATACAGGGTCCAGCTTTTATATTGAGATTATACACTCATGTTTAGACATTAAAATGTGCCAGAAACCACATGAACGTGGCCTGGTCACAACTAAGAGAGACAGAGTGGCTGCTCGTCAACCAGCACACACAGTCCTGAGGGTTTTGAGCTGTCACTTTTGCAATATTTTCTCTGCATCCCATGTCTGTCCAAGCCACAGACTGTCCTTAAAGACTGATGACATGTCTTCACTTCCTCCCCCTGAACGAAAATGATCACTACTACACAGACTGTGGCTCTAAATACACCCGTCCAATGGGTTAGAGTTGGCTGTCAATCATGACGTCCCCACCCCTCTTTTTATTGCATCAAATAACTAATTAAAACCAAACAGGTCAGAAATATGAACACATAAACATACATCAGCGTGATAAGAGCAACATAAAGTGACAGAAACCGTCTTTGGGCTTCACTTTTGGGCAGCTGTCATGCCGTCCATCTTTAAACAAAGCCTTTGGTCTGAGCATGGCAGCAACCACAAAGAACAACAAATGAAAGGAAAGGCAGACATACAGAAAGAGCAGGAACAAGGAGAGAGTCTGGACGGAAATAACAGTAGATAACAGGAGCGCTGAGACCAATCAGAGGCTAAGCAGACCACCGACACAGTACCATGCTCACGGTTGGTATGTCTGTTGCTTTCTGGCTTACGGCTAACATTCATGGTTTATAAACCCAACTATTGATTGAAAAAGGAAAACTAAGTCTCAAAAGCATCTTGTTTCTGTCACCATAAGTAGCCATTTCATGGTCCTGCAAAGGTAGAATTTACAGAGGAAAAGGGAACAAAAAAAGTTGTCAAACTTCAACAGAATCGTGAGAATGCTCACCTTCACTACCGCTGCCAACAGGATCTAAAAACACAAAAGCAAAGGTAGGAGTAAAAAGTGTGTATCTCATTTTTATTTAGAAGGATAGCATCACATGCTTTCAAGCTAAGTTTAACTTTTGCATATTGCAAGCAAGCAGGCAAATTCTGTTTCCAAAATATCATAAAAAAAGCAAGAAAGAATGTGTTTTTAGTGCCGAGGGCTTTACCGAAATCAGAGTGCACCTTTTTAAATTGTAAATTTAAGACATGGAAATTAATACCTCTTATTTTCTCAATCTTGCAGCACATTACTGTCCATTAAAATCTGCTGAGTTTATTTATTTGTCTTCTTTTATTCAATGTTTCAATTTGTACAAATCCAGCAAATGTGAACGTTTTTTACCTGCTTTTCATGGAGAAAGATGCCCAATGAATTCTTTTGACTCTGCTTCCTTCTCAGTGCAAACAGCTCTTGCAGTGGATGCAGTCAGAAGGAAGTGCTGTGTTTAATAGAGGAGAGCCTGAAGGCCAAACCCTCTGAGTGGCACCATTTCCTTATTTGACCGTGTCCTTAAGAAATTGTGTAAGTAGTTGAAAGACATCCTGCAGTTTGATTCAGGAAGTTGATAATATTGCATGTACCTGTCATTACTGTTGATATGTAACCCCGACTCGTAACCTTTGGAGGCCTGCTTATGGTTGACAAAATGTTCAAGAAGGGCATTTTGGGTAGACATAGGTTTAATCCTTATTATTTTCAATTATAATCATATATTGTCTCCTGTGGTGTACCCCAAGGCTCCATGCTGGGGCCCCGCTTTGTTTTCCTGTGTCATTGCTGCACTGACAGAACGCAGCTATGCTTATCTTTAAAACCGGACCTTTAGTTTCTTTGAAGTTGTCTTAAGGATGTCAAATGCTGGACAGCAATTTTTTTTTTAGTTTAATTTTTTAGTTTACTTGAGGTCCTTATCATGAGTTGTGAAAATAAAGTAAATGAAGCCCTGAAGTTTCCAGTATGTAAAAGGCCCTGGCTGGTTAACTCTTTGAAGAATCTTTGGTACTTAAAGGTTCCTGTGGTGTAACAAGAGCTCAATTTCCATTCAGTGTTCAGAGCACACTGTTAGTCACCAAAGCCTAATGAACTTGTTACCGAGTCAATCTTTTGAAGTATTTGAAAACTACTGAAAACTGGTTCCTATGGATCCTGGTCCTGGTCCTGCTGATGTGGTTCTCCATCAGTCAATGGATGTGCATCTGTCCAAGGCTCCAGCCTGTCCGTCCTTGGGAGCTGGATCTCTCCTTCACTGTGGTGCTCCCGGAGGTTTCTCTTTTCCCACTGGGTTTTTTGAGTTTTTCCTTCCCGAAGAAGGAGGGTCATAAAGGGCAGGTGATGCCTCGGACTGATCCACCGGACTGATCCATTGGCCTCATCGACTGCTGGACTCTTTATTAGATTGTTTGTTCGCTTACATTTCTTGTTTATTTCAATGAACTTTGTAAAGCACTGTGAGACAACTCTGTTGTGATATTGGGCTATACAAATTAAATTGATTGATTGATTGATTGATTGATCCATGAATGCTTGCGGTCAGTCTTCTTCTTTGCCTTTGATTGTGCATTGCTCTGTTTCTTGACACACTATTATTTATTCCAGCCCATTTATATGGCTAGATAACAGGCACTTCTCTGTATAGCACAGTTCCACAGCATCACAAACGACATCCTCCAAAATAATCTTTTTATAATCTCCACCAATTAGTTTTTCTTTTTCTTTTTTTGTTTGTTTGTGCAGCACACCTCCCTTATGTGAACACATAAGCTATGTAGTGGAGTGACATGTAAAGTATCGGTCAGTTTAACAGGTTGCAAAAATGATAAGAGACAATGACTGACACAGACTAATCACAATGACAATGCAGAGCCAAACTTTAATCACAAAGAGCAGAAAATGATGATGATTTAGTATTTAAGTACAATTGCATGAGTATACAGTTTAATGTAAGCAGTCATGTTGGATTTTGAGGTTGATTTACTTCTCAGTTACAGACATTGTTTAGGGTGGAGTCACTTTTATATTATCTACCAAATCTCAAGGTTCCCTTTTTTATTTTCATTTATTTATTTATTTTATACCAGCAAAACTATCATTTAATACAGTCAGTTTAATACAGTTACTCATTTTATTGTGTGGCTGTTTGAAATAATGAGTAAAGTGCTGAGTTTAGTTTATTTTGTTTTGTTATTTGAAGAAGAGAGAGGATGCCTCTTAACCTAAAACCACACTGACACTCCCAAAAATGAAAATGTGAGTCTCTCTCCTCTTCAGACCAAACTGGCACGAGTACAGAACATGACCAAAACCAGTCAGCATTGCGATCAACAATAGCCATAAACCTCAATAGTGTGTGTGCAACAGACTAATGGAAGCTCCTCTGTGCCAGTCTAATAAGCTTGTAGATAGAAGTAGAAAGCGTATTGTTAAGCATAAACTACCTTTTTTTTTTTTAAACTGGATCCAGTTGTGTTTGTGCTCAGGTCCTCATCAGTTGGAGCTAAATCTGAGTGGTGCCCAGAACTCCTGTGTTGACCACAGCACCTGTTGAGGCTTAAACTAAGTTATGCCTTGTTACTGTAACACAGCTTTAAAAGGTTGTTTTCGCTGTAGCACTTGGTGCATGTGAGTGCACCATTTACTTTGTAACAACGGAATATGTTGTCACCAACTTTAGATTTCTTAAGCTGATTAAGGGACTCAATTATGTCATCCTCGGGAATGGAAGTACCATCACTGGTTAGGTCGAATACTTTAGAAAATACAAAGACACGGTGTTCCCACTTCGGAAAGACTTCATTAATCTTCCTTAAGATATTGTTCCGATTCTCCAAGTTTGTACACTTTGCACCACATGGAGAAAGGTAAGAATAAAAGACCAGAGAATTATCCTTACTTTTGTCAGCTAAAGGTTGGATTTTGTCCAGAACACGTGCCTCTGCATGCTCAGTGAATTTCTCAAATTTTTTGAATTTTGCTGCAACCACATTGGTACCTTTGTACACTTCATCCTTTGAAATACTTGTCTGCACACTGTCAGATTTGTCTTTTTCAAAGACCTCTTTGAGCTTGTCCTTTTCCTGGGTCTTTGGGATGTTTACAGCCAAACTGAACTGGCCCTGGATGTTGTAGCTGCCAAAGAGAACAGACACAGTGTTACCTTGTGTGGCGGATGGAGATGGATAAATATGGATAATAAATAGGTGGATTAATGGGTGGAGATCATTTTAGAGTTTGGTACTTTCAGCCATACTGTGAGGCGGTACTTGGGCACAGGGTACTTTTACTTAAATGGTATCATAAACATGCTAACTTGGTCACAATAACACTAATCTGCTGATATTAAGCCTAATGAATGCATGTTAACCATCTTAGTTTAGTGTGTTAGCATGATAAGATTTGCAAATTGATACGAAATTCAAAGTACAAGTATTTGGTCGTTAACCAAAGTATTGGATAAATTAAAAGTTTGACCTCATGATGATGCTAGACAAAAGAGTAGGGGACCATCAAAGTTATTCCAATTAATCCTGAGGGGGACATGAAAGTGTGTAGAAAAATTTTTATGGAAAATCCATCCAATCATTGTTGAGATATTTCGCTCAGAACTAAAAATGTCAACCTCATGGTGGAGCAGAAGAATGAATGTCTGTTCTGAATGTCATGACAATCCATCCAAAGGCTGAAGCGATATTTCAGTCTACACTGAGCCTACATGCCAACACTGCCATCTACAGAGCTGTCTTTAATTTAATTTCTGACAAGGGCCAATAATGCCAGATTGTGCCATGAGAATCACAGTTGATGGGAAGAAAGGGTAACTAGACTACGTGGTTATTGTTAGCCAAAACAAGGCCACGGTATGCACATTATTATTTACATTTCATTACATTAAGGAATACTGAAGTCTTTCTGCTTTAGACAACTAGAAACAAATTGACTCACTTTTTGATGAATCCCACAATGTTTGCAAGATTATTCTGATCCTTAATGTCCAAGCTGTGTCCAGTGGACAGAAACAAAGCCAGCAACACAGCCATCCAGCACAGGCCCGACATCTGCTCACAGATCAATGAATTAGTAGTATTTTTTAACCATAAAAGAAAGAGGAAAAAGGAAAACTTCTAGATTCCCCTCCTTGACACATTTGACCCTGCACATGGCAATTTTTTAAATATACGAACCTCTCTATTTAATAGATATCACACTTCCTGTATAGCACATACTGCAATAAGCATTGGAATATTAGCTTTAACAGTTAAACCTCTAAAAAAGAGAGGTTTTATGCAAGCTTGCCATATTTAAGAATCAACTTTTAATCAAATTTAGCCTGGTCTGAGTTAATGAAAACAGCTAAGCCTGCCATGTTTTGCAATGCTGCATTTAATTAACCCTAACCCTAACCCTTAAACAGCTATATGTAATCACAGAGCAGATAACAATAACAGATAAATATCCATTTGTTGTGACATAAATGTGAAGATTAACACAGAGAACCCCCACCTTCACTAGAATACATATATTTATTGTAAACCTATTTGTAATGAATATTTTCTTAATATGCTGACAGACTGTAACAGTAAGTCCACGTACTGTTGGACTAATTGATTACAATAAACTCTAATAAACAGTAATTAAATGTTCATACTTGCAGCCCAGTAATATATCGGCCACAGATATATGGTGTCTCCCCAATTTAATATGCTGCACACCTTACATAGTGTAGGTAAAGTCACCGCCAGCAACAACAGTCAAACTCACCTTCGTCACCGTCGCTCACAAGGCCTCTCGGTCTAAAACACAACTACAACAGAAATACACAAAAAGGGCAGGTGTGTTCATCAACTTTGCTTTTTCTCACACACTTGTATGAAAACATTCATTCAAGGATGCTTCGAATCAGCCAAAGATATAAATACCTGGCGGAGGAGGAGTGTTAATAATGCTGATATTAATAACCACCACTAACGCAAATGGAGCATCCCACTGCCGCTGCTTCACACAGTGTGGCTTTTATTGTGAAGGAGTCACAGGAAATGCGCTCGGCACTTTGGTTAGTTTTGACCTGACATTGTTGTCAAAGCTGCAATATAAACGGCAGCGGCAGCCGAATTAAAATATAACTGTATAACTACTATACAAATAGATAATTAAAATGATTATTGTCTGAAATAATTGTTTTCATAGTTCATATTTCAGTAGGTTAAGTTATTACGCAAAACATATTGCGCTTCAAATCATTAATAGTGTCACATTTTTGATAAAAATTCAGTTCCTGCAATTTCTGTTTTCTGTTCAATCATCTAAAATAAAATAAGAAAAAAAATAAAATAAGTTTGAAGTTTTTGTCTTATCTATCGTCTTGCTGTCACAGCCAAGAACTGCTGTGGTGAGATCGTGTTACTGTATAGTTTAGTTCAGTTTTCCATAAACATTTCATTATGAGTTTTTTTTTTCTTTCAAAGTGATACAATTTACAATTATACTCGTTCTTACGAAACAGTTCAGTATCACATGTTTTGCACAAACATAGAAAACAAATATAAAAAGAAAAGCACTAACAGAATAACCCGAGATAACACATAAAACAGTGCCTTTCAAGAACATAGCTTCTCTTTTGGACTGTAGCAGGTGGTCGTCTCTAGATACGGTACATGGTTGCAAGGGATTCAAAAATTAGTCAAGTCATCAGAAACATCAAAGTCCTTAGTAAAGTCAACAAAGGGTCCCCAAATCTTTTCCAATTCTTGTTGCCTTGACTTATGTATATATGTTATTCTTTCCAAAGGTAAGCTAGACGACATCTGTTTTAACCATTGGGAGACGCCAGGTCCATTCATATTTTTCCAGTTTATAGCAATACATCTTTTTGCTATCAATGAGCTTAAATCAATAAAAGTACTTTCTGCTTTACTAAAGTTATGTTTATACGGATATATAGCCATTATAAATAATCGCAGTGCTCTTTAAAACAGAATACAACAGTTACAAATCTGAATTCTTAAGCTTTATTCCTGAATAGTGTAGCTCGTACCTGCTTTGTTGGATGTCAGCTGGAGGCTCTGGGGTTGTTCCTCTCCTCAGTTTTCCTCTTCTGCAGTGAACACAGTCCGAAGGACGAGACACTCTTATAGGGGAGAACGAGACGGCCAAACTGCACTCGACATTCAAATTCCTTTCATTGAATTTATTCAAAATGAAGAAGATTAACAGTGAGGGAAAAAATAGCAGCTTCAGTGAAGCGGGACCGATGAAGTTAAAGCGACACGGCAGCTTCATTTGAGTATCTCATGAGAGTAGATTAGTTTCATGCTAACTGCTGACACTACAGCCAAACTAAACAGCAATGGTTTCATTTATTCATGTGGTTTTTGTGAAGCGATAGTGTCGTGTTGCGATTATACAACAGTTACCAACAGAATAAAAGAAGCAGCCAAAATGGATTCACATTGTGGAGTTCACAGTTCACTCCAAAAATAGAAAAACTGACTATTAACTGAAAAAAACAGTCAGGTCAGTGGACCCCTATGTAATTATACTTAGCTTACCACTCCATTAAATAGGCCGACCCTAAGTAACATCCTGGCAACAGAGAACAAATCTATTTAAATGAAAACATTTGCTTATTGGTTCTCCTGAGAGAAAATAACATGAAATGAATAGCCTTTGTTAGTGACAAGTGATTAAACTTTGAGCTTAAACTATTGGCTTTCTATTATGATTGTTCCTGTGATAGCTTGAAAAGTGATTGTACTCTCCTGAGAAAATGTAATGCCTATCCGTGCTGTCATGCTGATTTGAGCACGTTACATACACTACTCACTAAAAGTCAGGGATATTCAGCTTTCAGGATGAACCTAAAATGCTTTATAACCTTTCCAGGTGAACTTAATGTGACCTTCTCTAAACCTTTGAATGCACATGTCCAACTGTTCAGTGTCTCAGTACTTTCTGCACCAGCTGCTGTTCTCTAACAAGAAGCTTAACAGCAACATTCACAACAGGTTTGATCCATGAATCCACCAATACATTTCCTGCTTCAGTTAGAATTGGTATTTAAACAGTCCTCCTCATCCTGCTGTTCACATTCTGACATCATGAGACCAAGACGACACCTAACAGTTGATCAGCAGCACCTCAACACTGGAGGCTTCAAACAGGAAGTCCTCAGACGGAGGTGTTCACTGAGCTTAGAGGGTCACAGAGTGTCATCAGGAGGTTGGAACAGTGATACAGAGACTGGAAGAGTCACAGAAAGGAGAGGAGTGGACATCCTTTGGCCACGTCCCAATTTATTGAGGCACTGAAAATGTTTTGTTGTGGTATACCTACCACTGTTGGTAGATTTTCTTTCAATAAACTGTTTAAGATGAAGAAATCACCAGTGTATGCTTCTACTTAAATGTCCTACTCTCATGATATAATATCACTGTAGCATTCACTTTTTACATTTTCCATAAATTTCACCTGAAAGTCGAATATCCCTGACTTTCTGTGAGTAGTCTGTGTCTAGTTGACCAGTGGCATTGTTTGGTGGGAACTATTATAATCATACTGTGATTTTTGAAGGTTGGATCATGGACCAGTGGGACCAGTGGACATTAGGCCCTTGCTTACTGATATTGTAGGCTAACCAGTACCCCCCCGCCCCCCCAGACCCTTTGCTGTTTGAAATGTGGCCCCATGTTTAAAACATATGCAGACTTAGAATACGTAATTCTGATTCTAAATAATTTGTAACATAGGGTCTCAAGCTACGTCCAGCTGTGTATTTCTGGATCTAAACCCTTTTCTCTGTGGAGAAAATGCATTAGGACTCTAAATAGAGCGCCTCTGCAAAGATTTTGTAGGCCAACCTGGAAGTTAGCATTGCCGTGAGTTCCCTTGACAAAAGTCTAACTTTTATTCTCACAGTTGATAGCAACATATAACATTTTTTTAAGCAGAACTGCATCAGATAAACGTAAGAAGTTAAGGTCTGTGTGCTTTGGACCGTGGAGAAATCCATCTCAGGGGGTGGGGGGCCTCCAAAAGACTCAGGGGCTTCATGGGACCACGATCCGGCCCTGCTTGGAACACATTCTGAGGTCAGCAATCACCAAAAGGTTAAATTAAAACACGTGAAAAACAACAAGTCTGTACAGAGAAGCACAAGCAATTAGTCGTTGAATTTTAGACCTGAAATTAAGTCAAATAAATTGAGTTCATTGAGTTTTATAGTGATAATGACGCACTATTTCTTTGTCAGTTTGGTGAATATCTTCTATCTGAGGTCTTTTACAAGCCTCATTAGATATAACTGTGCCGGTCAAACTGATGGTGTAACCAAATGTTCAGAGTGGCACCGAGCCTTATCTATGAATTCAAAAACATTCAAATACATTCATACAACGATGAAAGCGGGATAAATGGAATAAAAAGACTTTATGCCATTGTCATTTGTCCATGAACAGAGAAAGTAAACAAAACAAAAAAGAAAAGCTTTATGCTCAGTGGTAAAGGATCCCATTAAAGGACATTAAGGTAAAAGCACAGAGAACAGATACATAAACAGAATATCCATTGCTAGGAGAAACCTTTGCCTGTCGTAGGATAGACATTTCAATTACTGACATTTCAAATTAACATTTTATTTAGTCATCTGAAACACAAAAGTTTGCAATTTGAATATTCTACGATATTCAGTTCCACCATTTTTGAAAAGACACAGCTATTCCATCGCCACATGTGATTTATCCGTCCGAAAATGACCTCACAATGAGTGTTGCTTGAATATTTTTTGACACATGGGGAGACCTGAGCAACAATTCGTTATCATTCTCATGACGACTTCTTAACGCCCTGTCCGCCACACTGCACACGATCAGCTCCTCTGTTGGGCCAGTTCTGAACTTTGGCTGCGACCACCCCGTTGCCCATAAACACCTCTTCATTGTTGATCTTAATCTGCACATTGTCACCAGGGTGACTTCCAAAGACTTGCTGAAAGATATCCTTAATCTTATGGTTCTGGTTGTCAAGATATAGGGAAACAGATACAGTTCAATCAACAGTGGTAGAGATGATGCTGGAATACACACAAATGGACAATGGAGAGACCATCATGTTTGGAAATCAAGAGAGAATTAAGATTCTTCAAACATGTATCAGTCGATCTGTGGATCCTGTGGATCCTGTGGGTCCTGGTCCTGGCCCTGCTGATGTGGTTCTCTGGTTCCTGTGGGTCCTGGTCCCAGTCCCGCTGATGTGGTTCTCTGGTTCCCGTGGATCCTGGTCCTGGTTCTGCTGATGTGGTTCCCTGGTTCCTATGGATCCTGGTCCTGGTCCCACTGATGTGGTTCTCCATCAGTCAATGGATGTGCGTCTGTCCAAGGCTACAGCCTGTCCGTCTTTGGGAGCTGGATCTCTCCTTCACTGTGGTGCTCCCGGAGGTTTCTCTTTTCCCACTGGGTTTTTTGAGTTTTTCCTTCCCGAAGAAGGAGGGTCATAAAGGGCAGGTGATGCCTCGGACTGATCCACCGGACTGATCCATTGGCCTCATCGACTGCTGGACTCTTTATTAGATTGTTTGTTCGCTCACACTTCTTGTTTATTTCAGTGAACTTTGTAAAGCACTCTGAGACACTCTGTTGTGATATTGGGCTATACAAAATAAATTGAATTGAATTGAAAAGAAACCCAACAAGAACAAAGAAGTGTGTTGTAGGTTGTTTGATATATGGATGTGTAAAGGAGTAACATAAGTTGACCACTGAGTGGCAGCTTTGTACCATTTACTCTGTTTGACCTGTACTACAGTCGTGGCCAAAAGTTTTGAGAATGACACAAATATTAATTTTCACAAAGTCTGCTGCTTCAGTTTTCATAATGGCAATTTGCATATACTCCAGAATGTTATGAGGAGTGATCGGCTCAACTGCAATTAATTGCAAAGCCCCTCTTTGCCTTGAAAATGAACTTAATCCCCAAGCGAACATTTCCGCTGCATTTCAGCCCTGCCACAAAAGGACCAGCTAACATCATTTCAATGATTCCTCCGTTAACACAGGTGTGGGTGTTGATGAGGACAAGGCTGGAGATCAATCTGTCATGATTGAGTTAGAATAACAGACTGGACACTTTAAAAGGAGGATGGTGCTTGACATCATTGTTCCTCTTCTGTTAACCATGGTTACCTGCAAGGAAACGCGTGCAGTCATCATTGCATTGCACAAAAAGGGCCTAACAGGGAAGTTTATAGCAGCTAGTAAGATTGCACCTCAGTCAACCATCTATCGGATTATCAAGAACTTCAAGGAGAGAGGTTCAATTGTTTCCAAACAGGCTCCAGGGCGCCCAAGGAAGTCCAGCAAGCGCCAGGACCGTCTCCTAAAGTTGTTTCAGCTGCGGGATCGGGCCACCACCAGTGCAGAGCTTGCTCAGGAATGGCAGCAGGCAGGTGTGAGTGCATCTGCACGCACAGTGAGGCGAAGACTTTTGGAGGAAGGCCTGGTGTCAAGAAGGGCAGCAAAGAAGCCACTTCTCTCCAGAAAAAACAGACTGATATTCTGCAAAAGGTACAGGGATTGCACTGCTGAGGACTGGGGTAAAGTCATTTTCTCTGATGAATCGCCTTTCCGATTGTTTGGGGCATCTGGAAAAAAGCTTGTTCGGAGAAGACGAGGTGAGCGCTACCATCAGTCCTGTCTCATGCCAACAGTAAAGCATCCTGAGACCATTCATGTGTGGGGTTGCTTCTCAGTCAAGGGAGTGGGCTCTCTCACAATCTTGCCTAAAAACACAGCCATGAATAAAGAATGGTACCAGAACGTCCTCCGAGAGCAACTTCTCCCAACCATCCAAGAGCAGTTTGGTGATGAACAATGCATGATGGAGCACCTTGGCTAAAGCAAAAGTAATAACTAAATGGCTTGTGCAACAAAACATAAAGATTTTGGGTCCATGGCCAGGAAACTCCCCAGATCTTAATCCCATTGAGAACTTGTGGTCAATCCTCAAGAGGCGGGTGGACAAACAAAAACCCACAAATTCTGACAAACTCCAAACATTGATTATGCAAGAATGGACTGCCATCAGTCAGGATTTGGTCCAGAAGTTGATTGACAGCATGCCAGGGAGAATTGCAGAGGTCTTGACAAAGAAGGGTCAACACTGCAAATATTGACTTGTTGCATGAACTCAGTGTAATTATCAATTGTCAGATTTTGATACTTATGAAATGCTTGTAATTATATTTCAGTATACCATAGAAACATCTGACAAAAACACCTAAAAACCCTGAAGCAGCAGACTTTGTGAAAATTAATATTTGTGTCATTCTCAAAACTTTTGGCCACGACTGTAGACTCAGTAGTTTTGAAGTGTCTTAACATTTGATTGCCAATTTTGTTGAACTTCATTTCATAGAAAAACAAACAAATGCATTTTTGCTGAAAAAGTAACCGTGAATACCAAGCGAGAACCTATAGTGGCTTTAAATTGTAAGTTCAACCCTCCATTTGTCAGAAAACAAAATGGTATTCCTCCTCTTTTTTCTTCTTTGTCTTTTTCATCCTACCAAATTCAAGCTGTCAACATAACAACGCAGCTTCTGTAGAAACATGGCGGTGTAGGTTTGAATTCTTGAATCATTGGTCCAGACCCGCTCTTTATGGAAAGCGTCTTAAGATAACACTGCCATGAATTGGCACTATATAAGTTGATTTGATTGATTGAACACGGTGCACTCTTTGGACGAGGACCCACGAAAACACAATGACTGTTACAGTTATAATATTATACAACAAGTAGCTCCAACCAAGCGATCTGATTGGTCAACTAGTACCAACAAATCAGTGTTTCTACCTGTGGTTTTCACTCAGTTTGGGAAATCCCTCCATCTCTAGAAAGCATCAGCTCAGCTCGTCAGCAGGGACTAGTTATCATCTCTGTTGCTAGGGGCGTTACTAAGGGCCAGCGCTAAGCTAGGTTTCATTATATAGGAGTCTACTGACGGGACTGATCGCTTTCCAGGTGTTAGTCAGAGCCCCATGTGGCTCCGTGGAGACAGATGCTACACTGGCAAGTTTTTTTTGCATTTTGAGAACGAATTGCGCCACAACATGAACCACATTTTAATTACAAACAAATCACAAAAAGTAAGGAAATTTGTGTTTGGTAGATTTTTTTTTCGTTGTTGTAACAGTGCGTCTTGGCAATAAATCTTATACCGTTGGAAAGCCTGTTTATTTCCCTTTTAACATGCATTTGTGGGATGAGCAGCAGAGCTGAGTATGTTGGTTGTGCCCATGAAAAATTTGATAAATCTTCTTTGCCAAATGTCAAACAGCTTATTCTGTTATTGACTCTGCGATGTTTATATTCTATTTTGTTAGTAACCGTCGTATAATCGCAATGTGACACTCGAGGGTGAGCTTTACCGTCATCATTGGCTTGTCAGTGATGCCGAGGTCCGTTAGCATCGTTAGCATCACTGTATCCTGTAGCGATGCCAATTTGTCAATTATTACGGGCACATTACGGCATCATGATAATTTACTGAAACATTAAGCATAATTTTCCGCATTTTGTCTGAGCTATTTTTTTCTTGATGTAAAACACAGTATCCTCAGTATCTTAGCGTTGTGCGGTCTTATATTGTAAGATTTAGCATAGTGTTGTGTAGTTGAATGTAATATTGTATCATGTGGTACAGTATATATGTGTGCAGGAGGTGTTTGGCCACATCTCCCTTTAGACGGAGAAAAGCTCCGTTAGATAATTAAGTATAAGATGAGTCATTATTTTTGGCCTGCTGTGTAACAGATGTTCCCAAATGAAGACACACAAAGACAGATGGATGCTGAACCAAGCTTTAATCAGAGAGAACAGAACAGAGAGAGTTCAGTGGCATACGTGAAGTGAATTCAGAGGGTACACTTTCATTTTTATCTAATTAGTATAATCATAGCATGAATCAAATCCAAAAGTGGTGTTTTATTTCTGACGGCTTTTCGCCACAGTGCCTGGCACCGGCTGGTCCTCCAGTTCACCTCTGACACCACTGTGGTGGAAGAAATTCCTCATTGTCCTAATTTTGTTTTAGCTCCTATCCAAAAGGGCCCACAGGCTCCTACTGCAGCTTTTGTACGTGTGACTGCTTCTTTAAGGGCTGGGCACTGAATGCTCTGTCAGATTCTAAATTTCTTTTTTTCTTGAATCAGATTTCATCCGGAGGTTTTGTATTGAGAGCTTAATTACGTCGACCCTCTGATGATGAATTCACACTATGTCCTGAACAACTCTGGGACACAAATGGGAGCCGTTAAATCAGCAGGAATGCTCAAGAGATTAGCATGCTTTTTTAAGCGTAAGGAATCTTTTACATCTCAGCTGCGTTTCATGGACTGCTGTGGATCAGAGCTCAGGGTCTAGCAGATCTGCAGGGACATGCACAGACATTTTAGAGTATTGCATAAGGTATGAGATTTTGAGAGGGAGTGTCAGTATAATAATCTTTCTTACCCTTGTGCCAAAACGATGGTAACAACAAACCTTTTCTGTAACCTGAGGGTGGTCACAAGAGACTTACATCTTTCTACCCCAAGCCAGGGCCATGTTTTTCCTCCTGTGAGCGAAATTATTTTTTAAGAAGCTTTAAACACAGTAATAGAGTGTTTTTACTTAAAGATGCCCTGTGGAGTTTTCCTCTAAACAAACAACAATTTGAAACCTGCATAGTTTGATCTAATACTCTGTACGCCCCCTGCAGATCTATTTGATCTGAATCACAGCTGTCCGTAGTACGTAGGTACCCCTCGCCAGCCCTCAGCCTGCATGGCTGGGACCAGGTTGTGGTTCATCTAAGTAGCATTTGCGTGTAACTTGACCATCCGTGGAGCAGCTGGTACACTGTATCTGACCAGATGCTCCAGCACAACGGAATATGTTCTCAAGACCGATCGACTGACCCAAGAGGTTCTGGTGTGACCCGAGCCTCTCCAGGGCTCCACGGAGATTGTCCTCAGGTATGTCTTTACCATCACGCGGCTTGAATACATTAGAAAACACAACGGCATAGTTATTCCAGTTCAGAATCTTAAGTATTTTATCGAGAATCCTCTTGTCATTGCCTTCGCTTGTGCACCTTTTGTCACACGGGGAGGAGAGAATGTAGAAAAGCAGCAGGTCGTTGCTGTTATGATTGGTGAGCAAGGTGTCAAACTTCAGCAGAGTACGGTACTCTGCATGATCAGCTCTACCGGCATAAACTGCACCACGACACCGATCTGAAGTCTGTGCATTGTTCAACTTTGCCCCGAGAGCAGCCCATGTCAGAGGCTGTCCACCGCATTTCTTCACAACATCATCCCATTGCACAAGTTCATTAGGACACTGATCCAAAACATTGTCCCATCTCAGGACTGTGGCCGCAGCCATCCTGCTGCTGGTGTACACTTCACAATTAAGAATACTGTTCCTCACTTGGTTGCTAACGTCAGTGACTTGACTGATGTCAAACATGCTTCTTTCACTGTTGTATGGGATGCTGACAGCCACGCTGAACATGGGGTGTCTTCTGTCAAAGGAAACACACACAGTGTCAACCAGGTGTCATTTAAAACAGTGTAGGGATGCAGTTTCTCACACAGCTTCATTCAGGAGGGGACAACGGGGTGATTTGAGCCAGTGGTCATGTGACTAAACATTTCTGAAGAGTCATCCATTAAACCCAATGATGGAGAACTTTGTTTTGCCATTCAGTGTGATTTTTATGTTCAATGAATCATGAGTCTTACATCTGAACAATTAAAGAAACAGTTAAAGACACATATTAGTGTCAGATTTGAGCCAAATGGCCCAATATTATTTAAGTATTTGTTTCTGTCCAACTGACTCTTGTTGCGCTAGAAATCAGTCCTAACTCGGATTGATTTATTGGCTCCATGGCATCATTACACTTCCTGTTTAAACACAGTTGAAATAGCCAATTTTCCACGTTTACACAATTTACTTTTACTAAGCTACTTAAGCCAAGAGACCAGTTTGTTTTGGAAAGTTATATTTGACAACTGTTTAGTGTAGACCTAAAGGGGAATCCCTTTCCCATCCTGAAATGTATGTTCACATTTTAGTTGGAGACATTACTGTCACACTTGGCTCATCTCCCCCCACTCTCCCCCCACTTGATTCTGAATGGTCAATTACAACATCCTGTGGTCTGTTTCTGTAGAAAAGCCTGCTGCTGTGGAAGCTATGAATCAATAGAATAATTTTATCAAATCAATGTTATATGTCAAATGATTGATTTCTTTAGTAAGGAGTCTTGTAGTAAGTGGGATAATGTACAGCGAACTGGTCGTTATTACAAAACTAATCCCTGCAGCCCTTAATTCTGAAATAAAGACCAAACTAAACTGTCGACGTCACTCACATGTTACCGTCTGAACATCAAATACAAGAAATTTAAAGTTTCATTATATTTGCTGAACTTTGGATGCAACTTTGTCTCGACGGTTGTCTTTTCTCTTTGCCATAAACACATTATAACCATGATTTTTGAAAAGTTCCATACATGTAATGTTTACTTGATTACTTACTGACCTTCTGCCATTGCTGCCCAGGTAGCTTGGTCTAAATCTGCCACAGGAAACAGACACAAAATGTTACTGGTGTGTTTGGACACAAACTGGCTGGACATTAGAAAGAGGCGATCAACACACAACAGCCCACTGGATTATATTAACAATCAATCAATAAACATTTTTATCTACAGGATGTATCAGGGAATATTGACCATGTTTCGGTTAGTGGAGATGAAGATGGTCGACTGTCTGGGATTTATTATCATTATAAGGAATGAGCAAGTCCTGGTGTGAGTAAGTTGACTCACCTGTTCAAAACCTGATTTACAATTCCTGCAAGTTGGTTCTGGTCCACAGCGGCCACACGGGTCTCAGCAGAGAGCAGCAAGGCCAGCGGTACAAACACCCAGCACAGCACAGCCATCTGAGCACAGAGCAGCTTTATTTCATTTATAATTTTTTTTAAATGGCATCAGCATAGAGGATTAAAAGCAATAAGACCAAGTATGTTTTCGTAGCTGTTCAGTCTTTACATTTGATATTTAGGTTTTTAAATGACCTAAAATAAGCAACCCTTACTTGAAGCGGTGCTTTGATCTAAATGCAAACAACATTAATGTTGATTATGGAGATGCTGATTCCTTTCGTTTCATTTCATTTTAAACTGGTTTGGTGTCTCCAGCTTGAAAAACCTAAAAGTTCCAAACGTTTTCTTAAAATCACATTTTTACTCCATTGATAACTGCAGGGACAGCTAACCCCCGTCAGAGTGTCTTTGATAGGTAATAACTTGCTGTCAAAATAGATTATAAGAATTGAGAGCAGACAATCGGTTACTTGCTTTGTTGGAGGGACGTCTGATGGGTGCTGTTCACTTCTGTTTTCTTATGAGTGTTGGAGCAAAGGTGTCGTTGCAGTGAATAGAGAAGTACAGAAGTCTCTATTTTTATAGAGACGAGGGCCGGCGATGGGGAAATCCTCCGAGTTGCAGCATGCCCTTATTTCAATTCATTGCTTCACTCAACAAACTCATGGTTCAGCTCTTAAATAGTCCAGGAAGTAAGTGTGGCGTCGCTGTACAGCTTTCAGTTTTCACTTTAGCCAAAAAAGACACTTAAAGCTGCAGTAATTAAGAACTGTATTTGAATAGATTTTAAATGTGAAAGTAGTAGTAATGAGCATTTATCACCTGACTGTGCAGTACGATCCATCTAAATGAAAACACTTGAGCTCTACACACAAACGGCCCTGTTTAAACCATCTGTAGTGAAAGTGTATGGTGCACTTCTGAGGGTGTATAAAGTGGGTGCACAGCAAGGCCCAGAGGGGTCGTATTTAGTTTTGTAATTGATCATATGTGTGTTTTGGGGCCTAATTAAATCAATCAGGGTTTCACCCTACTCCCTTTAATCTGTGGAGCTTTCAACTACTTCCTCATCATCAGAGGGACTTTGCCTTGCTGTCATCACTGACTTTACAGTAAGTTTGGAACTTCATCCACATCTCCATGATAAGTGACCAAACTTAAGCCGCTGATAAGGACCATGAGATATGGTTGAAAGCTCCAGTAAGTGGACCCTGAGTTAAGTGTACCATATTAAGTGTTTCTCATGGAAATGCAGTGTGTGTGTGTGTGTGTGTGTGTGTGTGTGTGTGTAGGCTCAACAGACACACTGAATGCATTTCCCTCCTCGTAAAACATTTTCGGAGCCAGTACAAACACTGAGTTCTAAGCCAGGCGTGCAGGCATGAGGCACACTGCTACTCAGATTGTGGATTCGACAAGTTGGAGAGGCGAACAATTGCTTGTTACACACACACACACACACACACACACACACACACACAGAGGGATGTACAGCGGTCACAGCAAACTCGCAATGGCACTTTGCTTTGTGTCAGGTGAGTGTTTAATATTTGCAACATAACCCTTTTAACCTCTAACCAGGTCGTGCTTGATCGTTTAGTAAATCTTTGTGGTTTCAGGAAGTGCATAACCAAATGTTCATCGTCGTGCCGATTTTCTGACTTTAAAATGAAGATTTGGGCAGAAACACAGAAGGACCAGATGAATCAGCTGCAGGTCAGACGAGGAGAAGAGGATGGATGCAACAGTAAAACCACACACATCTTTCTACAGAATCAACATCTTGTTGTTAAGGAAGTCATTTTTCTTTCTTTTAAAACCTTTTGTTTGTGTTTAGGACTTGGACTTGACTCAGGTTTAACCTGGTTAAATGTACTTTAGGGCTCAGTCCAAAGATGGCAAACCTACAGAAACTAATTTTTATTGTAGTGTGTTTAGTGCTAACTGGTCGTGGCTCCATCCGGTTCCCCAGATTTTCCTCTTTTCAGCTCTCTGTTCATGTTTCTAAACTCAGTGGTGGATTGTGCTCACTTCCAAAACATCACCAGCTAGTTTTATTTTTAGGATTCGTGGCGGTATAATGAAATCAATGTAGTGATTTCAGTCACTTTAGTTCAAAAAAGGAAAGTTAGAAGACAACATTTGTGAAACATTTCTAAAGACTCTAAAGGAGGAAACACGATAACAAGGTTAAAACTGCAGCAGCAGAGGCCGAGCGTTTCTCAGCATGAAATCTATAAATTCAGCCAAAACTTCCCAAAGCAAAGCTGAAACACAATGTTGGTCATTTCAGGGGAAATGCAACTCAGACTCTTTGGCACAGTCACTGTCAATGAAAGCTGTAACACTTTACAACCAGCCATAAAACAGGACTGCTGGGAAGGAGGGCGAAGTGCTGCGGACGCCTCGTAACGCCTGCGATTCAGGTGATCAGCTCAGTGTCGGTTTTCAGGTTTTGGGGAAAACACGACCGAGCCGATATGGACGCCGGCGGTTTGATTGGGACTCGTCTGCTCGCCGTTCTCTCCGTTTGTGTGTGTGTCGTTACTGGAGGTCCTATAGGTGAGTGGAGTCAGGATGGATGGATTCTCTAGAGGTTAGAAAACAGACAGAAGTGGCACAGATTAGATTTAAAACTGTAAAAAGCAGGAAGAATTAACTGGCTTTTGTCTGTGTTGAAGGCCCTGGGGTTTTTTTTTCATCATCCAGTTATCTGCCAGTTATTTTCCTAATCAATCGATCGGCTCTTTGGTCCAGAAAATGTCGATCAGTGGCTCCCAAAGCCGGCGGTGACGTCCTCAAATGTCTCGCTTTTGTCCACAATCCAAAGATATTCAGTTTGATATCACAGTGGAGGAAAGAAACCAGAAAAGTATCACATTTAGGAAGCTGGAGTTGGACATTTTTGAGTGTTTTTTTTCTTAAAAAAATTACTAAAACCAATTAATTAATTATCAAAATAGTTGCCGATTGATTTAACAGTTGACAGCTGCTGCTCTACAGTACACATGATGGAATATGCTGATCGAGGGTTTTTATGGAAGCTTAATTAATTAATGTTAAATGCTGTTTTGACCGATCAGTAGGCCCTGCTGTGGGTATCAGGCCGTGGCCTCATTGTATAATTATAGACATTACATCATATGTGTTATATCAGTATATCTACCTGGATAAACTACAGTGTCATATCTGTTTAATCACGCCTCACTTTAAGTGTTTCAAAGTCCAAACTGCCAGGCTGCTGTACTCATCTAATAAAGACAGAAGTACACTACAAGCAGTAAACTGACATTCTTATAATTATAGAAGCAATAAATAGCTCTGATTTCCTGTCTCTTTCTCAGAAGTGTCTGACGCGCCTTTCTAGCGCTTCATACACAGAGGTGCGTTTGAAATGCCCACCTCAACGAGCCGGGGGGAGATATAGAAGAGGGGTTTTTGTGGTCGGATGTCAGAGAATGTTTTAATGTCAAACCAATCAGAAGTTGTCTTTCAGAGTATTTAATCCAGATTACAGTACAGACAGCACATAGCATCTGCAGTGTCTGTGACAAAGAAAACAATGTGAGCTGAGCACATTTCTAGGAACCAGATGAGCCCCCAGCAGGGTGTGGACGGGAGAGAAGGGGAAGTGGTACGAGGAACAGAAAGAGCAGTGTAAGGGTTATGAATGAACGTAGAAGTAAAAAGGTCGAGAGGTCAGTAACAGGTCAGGCAGTCGTCTGAATCTAGTATTTCAAGCACACAATCTTATACACACTAAATACTGTCATGCACTTTAAATCATCGACACAGTACACGTTAGGTACTTTTACTTTATTTCCATTTCATATTACCTTTTTGAGTCTTGCACCACATTTGAGAGGGAAATATTGTATTTGTTTTTCCTCGACAGTCATTGGACAGGTACGTTTACTTTGTGTGATAAGCCCCCATCATATGGTCATAAACCTCCTACATGTATCTGTATACATAAATCTGTCACTTTGCTCCACCCTCTTCAGCTACGTCACTAAAATGCTGTTTATAATAATGACCCAGTAACATGTTATATAGATATAACACTCAAATAAGTACTTCTACTTATTCTATTCATATATTTAGTATATTTTACTGCTTGTACTTCAACCAACACTGTCTGCTACACCATTTAAAGTGTGTGGTATCAAAGAGAACTGGTCACTTCAAGGGTCTCCCTGTTGTGTTTCACAGTATGTGTGTTTTAAATGGTGAATAGCTTTACACTGGCTTTAAGCTGACTCTACTACAATATGTCCAGTGGTGATGAATAGAACTTAAAAGAATGTAATGATCAAGACTTCCAAGTCAAATACACTGATTTTGTTAAGGTGGCATCTCTAAAATATGAAAGGACACGTCCACGTTAGCCTAGCTTAGCACAAAGACTGGAGGCAGGTGGATTGCGTTAGCCTCGGCAACTCCTCCACATTCTTTCTACACACTGTTTTATGTTTGTAGCGTGTGGAAGTGTCGCCATAAGATGACTAATCCTGCTGACGTTTTTTTCCCATCAGCCTCAGCTGCACTTTGTGACCTCGACAACAGATAACCTAAAAACCCAAACCATTTTACACACCTAGATGTCCGTTTTTTCATGTACAGAACTTTGGGTGAACCTACTATAATCTGTCTATTGTCTCTTCTCTCTGTTAATTTGTATTTTTTCTACTCCTCTAGCTACTACAGTCATAAATTGTAATGCTGGAGGTGCCTCGGTAAACCTGGGCGCAGTGACTGAAGGATATTCAGGCAAGTGAGATTTGACATGCAGAATAAACTGCAAAAGTTGATTTCAGAAAATGTGTTATCTTCGTCCTTCTTTTTCTTTGAGAAGGATTATATTGAAATGAATCTGTTATTTATCATGGCCCACCTTAAATGTCATTTTCATTGATTAAATATTGTTTGTATCTGACGTAGGTTTCTGAAACGCACCTAAAAGTTTCGATTTAGCTTTTGGGGCTAAAAACCTGACTAGATCTGGCAACCTGACCAGAAAACTTAGCTTTACTTCTTAACAGTGAATCACAACTAGTTTAATGTTCTGCCCTTTTTTTCTCTTTTATATAAATGTATTTACAAGTTGCTTTGTGTGCAAAGTTTGCAGGAATAAAGGGGTGGGTGATACCATTAAAATTTGTTTTTCGACCACATAACAAATAAAACCAGGACCAGATTTGCCAAATTCTTCCAATTTAAACCGTTGCCAGTACCTTTTTTATTTTTATTATCATTATTATTATTGCTGTATCATGTAGGGGAGAGCAGCACACTTTCCCCAATATGCAGCATTTATTAAAATCAATGAGATGCATCATTAGATTAGATGCTATAATCAGTGTTTTCTGAGGAATCCTGACGAAGGAGGAGGACCACTGTACTTGAGTGTCCGTTAGATGGTAGATACAGTAAGGTGTGTGACCTTCTCCCTCTGCCGATGCTCCCGTGGTGCTGCAGGAGAGGTGGAGGTGGTGAATGGGATCGTGGCAGGAAGTGGTGTGAAGCTGGTGCCCTACCTCTTCCCTCCCCACCTGCAGTTTCTGGAGCTGAGCTTCACACTTGGAGACACCAGCGCGACCGTTCGCACCAAGAAGGAGCTGGACGCAGAGGGCGTGCTGCACGACGTAAGTCAGGGCAAGAAATAGAAATGAAGTTTATGGAGCTGCTGTTCAGCTGTTTACACACACACACACACACACACACACACACACACACACACGCAGGATAAAGAACAATAAGTCAGATCCATGTCAGATCAGCAGGAAAACACATAACTAATTAACTAATATATTTGAGTTTTCTTAACTTATTATTGAGAGTATTATTATCAGTTTAATAATAATAATAAGTCAAATACAAGTATAAAAGGGGCAGCATGGTGGTGCGGTGGTTAGCACTGTTGGATGTTCTCCCCATGCTAGTGTGGGTTCTCTCCGGGTACTCCGGCTTCCTCCCACAATCCAAAGACATGCACATTAGGTTAATTGGTGACTCTAAATTGCCCGTAGGTGTGAGTGTGAGAGTGAGTGGTTGTCTGTCTGTCTGTCTGTCTGTCTGTGGCCCTGTGATTGGCTGACCAGTCCAGGGTGAACCCCGCCTCTCGCCCAAAGTCAGCTGGGATAGGCTCCAGCTCCCCCGCGACCCTGACGGATAAGCGGTATAGAAAATGGATGGATGGATGGATACAAGTATAAAAGGCACCTGAGCACACCGGAGCCGAGCCACACTGGCTCTTCACACTCAGGTGAAAATAGTTTTGTTGGCTACTGACACCCGGGTGCAGATACCACCTACCTTAGAGTAACAAAACCCAAACTTTTATATAATATGACCCCTTTAAGTTCAGCACACGCTAACATGAGTCTGACTTAGTGTGACTCTTTATGGTCTTTGTAGCGGACAAGCGCTGTCGTTGCTGAGCTGCAGCGGAGGGTCAGACACACAGAGGACAGTTTTCACTTCCAGCTTTCACACTTTAACTGTATTCATTAAACGTCGTTGATGAATACTCATTCTCCAGCCTGTATGAACGGCCTGTATACACACTACTCACTAAAGTTAGGGATATACGACTTTCAGGTGAAATATATGGAAAATGTAAAAAGTGAATGCTACAGTGATATTATATCATGAAAGTAGGGCATTTAAGTAGAAGCATGCACTGGTGATTTTATTCATCTTAAACAGTTTATTGAAAGAAAATCTACCAACAGTGGTAGGTAAACCACAACAAAACATGTCAGTGTCTCAATAAATTGGGACGTGGCCAAAGGCCCTCTAAGCTCAGTGAACACCTCCGTCTGAGGACTTCCTGTTTGAAGCCTCCAGTGTTGAGGTGCTGCTGATCAACTGTTAGGTGTCGTCTTGGTCTCATGATGTCAGAATGTGAACAGCAGGATGAGGAGGACTGTTTAAATACCAATTCTAACTGAAGCAGGAAATGTATTGGTGGATTCATGGATCAAACCTGTTGTGAATGTTGCTGTTAAGCTTCTTGTTAGAGAACAGCAGCTGGTGCAGAAAGTACTGAGACACTGAACAGTTGGACATGTGCATTCAAAGGTTTAGAGAAGGTCACATTAAGTTCACCTGGAAAGGTTAGAATGTATTTTAGGTTCATCCTGAAAGCTGAATATCCCTGACTTTTAGTGAGGAGTGTGTGTATAGCAGATGGTTGCTGTGGAAGCTGAAGCAATAAAATCATTTTTAATTAATAGAACTGTTTAAAGTCAGTGTTTTTTTGGTCAAATAGTTGATTTCACCAGTAAGAAGCTGCTGCAATAAACAGCAAGCAGCAGCCGTTTGTTGTCATCGTACTGTCTGTAAGACGTGTCCAGCTCTGACTGGGTCCTGTACGTGGACTGGACAGACCTGAAGCCTGCTGTGTTCCTGTCTTACAGACTGACGGGACCTTGTATTACTCCATCATGTGTGACGGCGTGCTTAAGGTGGGTGAAATGTCAAAGTTTCAACAACGTTCGCCAAACATGACAAAGCACAACGTTCGACACGTCAAAGGATGTTTTCTCCTTCGCAGTACAACAACACGCGCACGCTGAAAGTCAACGACCTCAACGACCACAGCCCGGTGTTCACAGAGACACACTACAGCGCTACGGTGTCCGAGGTACGTCACGGAGACCTCTTAGACCTGCATGAAGCATGTTTATTGATCAGATGGTTTGTTCAGTGGCCACAGCATGAGAATAGTGTAGCAGTAACATTATCCCCCAACCAGGAAGTCAAAGCAAGTTATGTTATCAGGAATGATCACACAGCTTTACTCCACTGTTGTTTCTGTATGACAGTTTAGGTTGACCTCTCATCATGGAACAGAAATACGGAAATAAAGAAACAACGCTGCTCTCGTTACATTACATTCCTCTTCACAGTGTAATATAAACCTGCTTAGTTTAAATATTATAAGTGTGATCACACTGTTAAAAGGACGAGAGGAAAGTGGCTTCGGGCTGCACTGCTGTTCTATCACATATTCTTACACTGGATTATTATTCCTCATCTGAGTTGATTCATCTGCTGGTTATTTTCTCCATCAGTCCGCTGAATGGTTGTTGATCAATGATCCCAAAGTGACTCCTTCACAATAACAGCCCACAGCTCAGCGTTATTAATTAAAAACACGTGACTCGAATCGGAAAAATGACTTAAATGATTCAGATCAGATTAATTTTCTTTAAATTAACTGATTAATCTATTGGCTAATCATGTTCAACTATTTATTCAACCGTTAAACATATTTTAAATATATATTTTCTATTTTATTTGACTTTATGTTGAAGTATAAAGTATCTTGTTTCCCTCGGAGGTGTAAAGACTTTAGTAAATGTACACAGTTACATCCCACCACTGGCTCTGAGGAGGGTTTAGCAAATAAAAATCAAAAAGTAAGTTTTCAGAATACAAGGAATTTACCTGAATATGATATAATCATATAGAAGATCTATAGTAAGTGTACACTAGATCTATACTATATACAGAGCAGTGGAAGGTGTTTTATTAAATTAACAGTATTACTGATCACCAGATTATTTCTTTAGTTCCTGTGATGGTTAACCCTCCAGTATGTGCAGCTCTTTAATCACAGTGATGGATCTGAAATGATGTTGATGATGACAATGACAAACAGATCTGGGATTTATTGAATTAAAAAATAGATCACACACACATTTAATCCATATTTGGAGCTCAATAACAAAAGAGACGGTGGAAAAGTCCATGAAAACAATCAGGGAGGTCAAACTAGATATGAAGATTTCTGGTTCAAATATGTGAATAAGGACTATTTAGTTGTTCCACTTTGTTATTTGCCTGATAAATAATAATACAATGTTTAATCTGAAACAAGTTGTTGACAGATTTCTAAAATATTTGTGTTTTCTCCTTTTTATGACAAGTGCATAAAAACACTGTATATCTGTTTTGTTTTCTAAATGTCGGACTTCTGACTAGAAATGTAGAATCAAACGCTGTCCTCTGGGCTAAATGTTTGACTTGTGCGTATATTCATTTGTTATCTGTGCGTCATTCAGCCTTTTTTCTTCTTCCAGGCAGAAAATGTGGACAAAGAGGTCCTTCGGGTGACGGCGGTGGACGGAGACAGCAGCCCTCAGCACAGCAGAGTGTCATACTCCCTCGTAATGAGCCGTTCCCGTTGTCACGTGTGCTCGAATGAATGTTTTCCGTTTCGGTTTAGTTCCTCAGAGTGCTGCTTTAATGAGCACTTGTGCAGATACGAGGTGCTCTCTCACGTTGCTCGTGTCTTTAAATCCAAATTATGACACTGAGTGCATTTACGTGACCATAAAGATCATTAATCATTATGGAGTTATCACATTATTCAAGTGATCATGTAAACAGCATAACATGACATGCTTTATCATATTTCTTTCATGAGAAGTCGGATTAACACACCTAGATTTCTCCCCAATACTCTCATTTATGTACGTACCCCGAAAGAAATCTGATAAACGGACTGAAATATGTAAACCAGGGTTTTTTTGATTATGTAAACGTGTCAAATCTAATTATTACAATTATCTGATTACTCCCAGTCATCTGACTTTTATGGCCATGTAAACAGGCTCAGTAATATATTAAGATCTCCTCTGCAGACACAGCGAAGTGGACTCGTCTGTCTTAATATGATGGGAATGTACAAACGCAAATGTACATAAAAGACAAATAAAGACGACACATTAAAAGAAAACAAACAGAAATACTGTAACGCAATAATGGAGTTTTCTGTCAACCACAGAAAATGATCTAAATATGTTAATTTTAGTTTGAATTGCTGAGATAATGGTTATTTTAAAAAAAAACTGAGAGGAGAATTAAGAAATTGAGATAAAGAACAACAATGTTAAACTGAAATGTTATGTTATATTATATTTCTGCATATATATGTATTCTTACAACAACAACAAGAGAGCAAACACAGTTATTATACAAATATACTGCAGTAACAACATTCTGTGTGGAAATGTGATGGTCACTGTCTTTTTCTAAGGCACCGACCTCAGAGGACTTTACTTTGACCAACTCGGGGGCTTTTATTCTGAAGAGACGTTTGAACTACAACGTGGTCCCACAGTACAGCTTCACTGTGACGGCACAGGTGAGGGAACGTGTTGGAAAAACACACACCTGCTCATACAGGACTGATTCGAGCGGCGGAGACATGAATAGCCGGCTGATGTGTGTTGTCTTGTTGTTGCCTTGTTCCCTGCAGGACAGCAGCGGGTTATCTGACACAGCCACTGTGTTGATTAACGTGCAGGACTTTGATAACTTGAACCCATATTTCAGCCACAACACGTACCAGGCCTCTATTCCAGAGAAAGAGGTGAGTCTCCTGAGCTAAATACTGCAGGGTTTAGTTATACTTATTTTTATCCACACCGTTTTGCCTTCTTTCATTTTCGACTGAGGGATTTTAGGCACCGGTGTTTCTTCTGAATTTGTTCTACAGAATTTGAACATGACCCCCCCTTTGTCTCTCGTATATTTCAGGTTGGGCCGTTCTGGACCATTGAGCCGGCGCCGATAAAGGCTCAGGACGGAGACACTGGGATCAACATGACTTTAACTTACAGCATCAGTGGAGGTGATCAGCGGGGAATAAAAGCTTTAATTCAACTCAAACCATTGAGGCGAAACACTAGAACATGGGAAAAGACAAACTGTGTCACATTGTCTTTGCTCGTTTAGTGTCTCCAAACAAGTATGAGGGAAACTTCAACATTAACCCCAGCAGTGGAGTTCTGTCAGTGGTGACTGCCATGGACAGAGAGGAGATGGACAGCAGTGGGATCTCTGTCAGCATCAAGGTACGGACCTCTTAGCCTCTTATCCTTCATGACGAAGCTCGAAGCGCACAGCAACACCACAGGGCCTTCATTTAGATCAGATTAGATTAGATTAGCCTTTATTCATCCCACGGTGGGGAAATTCACAGTGTCAGCAGCAGCAGTTCACGCATACACATACACACACACACTGGATAAAAGGTTAAAGATATAAAGAAATATTAAAAAAAGAAAAGAAAAAAGGAGAATCAAATCAAATCAAAGTTTATTTCTATAGGCCTCTCCAACAGACTAAAGGGTTTTACAATAGAAAAACAAAGGAATGATGCTAAAAACAGAAACATGACTTAAAATAGCGACAGTGGTAAAATAGACAGCATTAAAACACTAAAATATACGACTGAAAGTGAAAACGTAATTCACCTAACCAACAAATAAAAGAGAGGATGAAATAAAATAAAATGTAAAAGGTATTAAAAGCCTTTATAAACAGGGAGGTTTTCAGTTTTGATTTAAAAAGACGCAGGTCAGTGACTGCGTATATATACTATATACTGCATATATATATATATATATATATATATATATATACAAAATAACAGTGTAATTTGCATGATAAATAAGGCTATTGCACATGATTTGGTTATAAAAATATAAAAAAAATATAGGAAATATTGGACTTTTTTGTTTTTTCTTCATGTCGGTCTACTGGGAGCAGGCTTGGTTGTAAAGTCTGACGGCAGCAGGGAGGAAGGACCTGCGATGCCTCTCTTTGACGCATCGTAGGTGACGAAGCCTGTCGCTGATGGAGCTTTCCAGGGCTCTCACAGTCTCATGTAGGGGGGGGGGAGACATTGTCCATGATCGATGACGGCTTCGCCACCATCCTCCTGTCGCCCACCACCTCCACAGGATCGAGGCTGCAGCCCAGGACAGAGCTGGTGGCTTTGTCCACCAGTTTATTTAGTCTCTTCCTCTCTGCTGCCTCCTTATTTCAACTGCAAGAGACAAATTATTTAAGGATGCTCATTTGAATTGTGCCATGAATTCCACAAATTATATTAAGATCATTTAAAAGATAATTTTGCAAGTCAAGCAAGTTGCAGTTTGTCGTAAGAAAAGCCTAAACAGAAGCGGCGTCCTGCTCCCTCTGTGGCCTGGTCAGGGCAGATAACGGTACTTTAGCACGGGGACGTAGCGTAGCCGGCTAACCAGCTAGCAGGTGAAATGTATCGTTGAGGTCGAAGGGATGAGCAGCTTCACTCAAAATGAAATGGAACTTAAATATCTTTACAACAAAGTGTGACTTTCAACATTATCCTTTGGATTGACAAACATCTTACATCTTAACTTAAATGGGATCAAAAAATAACTTCTCTCTCGCAGATGACTTTCTGAATTTCCTGAAATAAGGTTCCACGGTGGGCGGCACTGTTGCCTCACAGCAAGAAAGTTCCAGGTTCGAATCCCAAAATTGCCCAAAATCAACTGGGATTGGCTCCAGCTCCCCTGTGACCCTGAAGGATGGTGGTCCACAGGAAAGGGGAGGGACTTTTCCTCTCTATTCAAGTGTTTTAACACATGTTAACCATCAGTAATGCGAACTAACGGCCGGTCACCCCTGTGAAACTCACAAGATAATGTGAAGTCAAACACACTTATTGACACACATCAGCACATGCCCTTCATCTGGATCTTTACAGACGGACTGAAACACACAACATGAACTAACAACAGACGCCTGATCACTGATTGTCTGTGATGTTTCCTGCCTGCAGGCGGCCCAGACGGACGACAGTCTGAAGACGGCTGATGCTGCCGTGTCCGTCACCATTGAGGATGTGAATGATAATCACCCGGAGTTTAATCAACCCGAATACTCTGTAACACTTCTGGAGAATTCTCCTGTTGATGCTGTTGTGTTCAAAGCCATCGTCACCGACCTGGACCAGGTAGATTTTATTTCATTAATACTGAATTTCTGCGTGTGGTTTTTTTTAATTCATCTCCTCCACGACACTCCTTCCCAGGGAGGATTTGTGGGAACTTTGCGGATCCTTCCTGAGTCTGCTCCTTTCTCTGTCGACTCTGACGGGACGGTCAGAGTGAAGACCGCCACAGCTCTGGACAGGGAGACAATTAAAAGCATCACATTTCAGGTAAACTGGTTTCAGATTAAACTGAAATAAGCCGTGAGCTTCTTGGTTCCCACTCAAGACATACATCTTTAAAAGTAGGTCACAAATACAGCTTCATTTAAAAAAAAAACAAAAACAGCCTTTTAACAAACAGAAGGAGTCTTTTCATGGAGGGCGACTTGCAATGTACAGGTCCAATATCTTGACCACTGATGGAGAAATTACACAGTTGACTAACAAACAATTACATTATGAGCTTAACTTAGATGCTGTTCTTTTTGTGAATTGTATTAAAGCTTGAAGCAAGAGAGACGAGCCCACCAAACACTGTTACCGCGGTGCCGGTCAATGTGACGCTCCTGGACGAGAACGACAACAGTCCCGTATTCACCGCCAGCACGTATGAGGGGAAAGTGTTTGCAGATCAAGAAGTGGGAATGTTGCTGGTCCAAGTAAGTGGCTGAAACTCATGCATTGATTAATCTATAAACTTTTCCTAATTATGATCATTTCACCACATTTTTCTAAGGTTCATTATTTCATCTACCAGATCTTTTGTTGCTGTGTTCGTCCCTTTAATTGCTGCTGCAACATAAATGTATGGGAGCATATAAAGTGTGCACACTTTAAAGGTGCAGTGTGTAGGATTTAGGGGGATCTAGTGGCAGAAATTGAATATAGTATACATAATTATGTTTTCAGTACTGTAGACTCAACTGAAACTAAGAGTCTTTGTCTTGAGGTGGATGCTCTTCCATGGGGTCCGCCATGTTGCACTACCACGTTTCTCCACTAGCCCATTACGGATAAACGGGCCTTACACATTTTTACATTGAAGTTGCAGCTTGAATTTGAAGAAAAGAGAAGAAAGAGAAGGAGTTGAGTTGAGTTGTTGAGACGTTTGAAAGCCAAACTTTGACCAAATCGAGGAATCAGACTTATTGTTCAGCACAAGAGGAAGCAAGAGGACTTGAATCCTCGACGGACACCATAGGTTCTCTTACACGCTTGGAAAGGGAGGGTTGAGGCAGTGGTTGCAGTCTGCTATCTCACTGCTGGATGCCACTAAATCCTACACACTGCACCTTTAATTTGTATGTAATATTCTGATAGAAATAGATTTACATTGAAAGGGAGTAGCGTTCCTAAATTTGCATCACACTTATGATGCATGACACTTAGAAGTTGGACACTTGGAACTTTAATTATTTAAATAAAAACCTCTTTATTTTTATTTGAAAGTCATCTTCTGCAGCAGAAGTTTCTCAAGTTTTAATTTTAGGTACTTTTCTTTTTTCTGTTTCCAATACATTAGATGGAAAAACATCCGACCTCCGCTGCTACGCTGATGACACTCTTCTTTAACTAACCCTGAACCCTGATTTTTTTTTACAACTTAACAAACTTAATAACCCATGTCATAAATGTTCCATATAGTTTATTTATTAATCTGAAGTGTGTGCTGAGCTCATTATTGCATTGGTAAAATCCAACCCTTACCCCTATTACTCAACATTATAACATAGTTCTGACATTGTTTTTTTCTGTTTTCTGACAACTCATCGCTTTGTCAGTTTGATTTGACATTCTTAGAAGTCCTATTGATTATTTGTATTTTTCAACGTAAAGGTGGAAGCAGAGGATCCAGACGCGGATGCAAATGGCCGGATTACATACTCTATTGAATTTGGGAACAATGACGGCTACTTCTCAATCGAAGAAAATACTGGAAACATCATACTGGCTAAAATCATTCCCCTGGTGGAAAACCAGATTTTGCACTTCCCTCTCTACGTAACAGCCAGAGATGGTAGATCTGAGCAACATGTCTCTGAGTATCTAGCTCTGCCTACCGTGTGCCACAAATCTAAGATTCACTTATCCTGATTGTGATGATTCAGCCTGTTAGAGTAAAAGCCAATCAGCACTAAATCAAAACATTTAAAGCCATAAGAATCATTATTTGGCATGTGGCACTGCTAATGGGGCTTTCAACAACTGCTCCTCATTTGGTATGGTCATGTCAGCACTTCACCTTTGGCAGTATCAAATTCTTTGTCATCGTAAAATTGTTATCACACCCTTACTCAGATTGGTGATGTTGGACATGTTCTTTGATTCACTCCAACTCCCTACTGTACTTAAGCCCTAGACTAAAACAGCGGTAACTGCTGCTATATAATTGTGATAAAGTAGTGCCATGTGCTGAAAGCTCATACTGAACGCATGTAACTGCCTCTAAGTACAGATCACACTCAGTATTATAAGTCCTGATGATATCCTTCTCCACCTCTCCTATAGGGGGCGTCATATCCCGCTCCTCCTCAGCACAGGTGAACATTCGTGCTCCTGGTAACTCAAAACCTCAGTTTTTCCAAAAAGTCTTCCATGGCACCGTAGAAGAAGAGCAGAACCCAGGAGTTGGGATTCTTAAGGTGAGTTTATGGGTCAGTTGGTATGAACGGTCAAATCAAAACGTCCGGATAATTAACTTCTGGTTCTGCACAAATTTAGTTAGTAAAATCATTCTTACATCCTGCTCCTCTTCTTTATTTATTCAGGTTACATTCTTCGCACTAGAGTCTGACCCTCCTCCGACTCTCCGAGTTGACACAGAAACCGACAAGTTCTCCATCCTCTCCAGCGGGGAGTTCACCACCAAAGTGAAGCTCGACTATGACGATGCCCCGCACAACTACTCTGTGACCATCTCCATCTCTGACGGGGTGAACAGTGACAGTGCAGTCGTGAAGGTTCAAGTCACTGACGTCAATGACAACAGTCCTGTTTTCACCCCCAGTTCGGTCACTAAATCAGTCCCCGAGGACGCAGAGGTAGGAACCAATGTCACTGTTGTTCCAGCGACAGACAAAGACAGCAGCTTCAACAAGGAGATCAGGTACTCTTTGCGTGGAGGAGAGGGGAGGTTCTCTATTGATCCTGTGTCTGGGACGGTGAGTGTGGCCAGCGCACTTGATAGGGAGGCCAAAGCAGAGTACGACCTGCTGGTGGTGGCTGAAGATCAGGGGCGTCCAGTGAGGTCGGCCACAGCCTCCCTGCTGGTCCAAGTGTCCGACATCAACGACAACGTCCCCAAGTTCTCAGAGGCTGAGTATCAGGTGGAGGTCTCAGAGACAGAGCCAGTGGGTACGAGCTTGCTCACGCTATCAGCTGCAGACCCCGACGAAGGAGCCAATGGGAGAGTTTCTTACAGTATTTTCCAGCAAAGTCCCTCATCAGAGCCGGCTGTGTTTGAGTTGGACTCCTCCAGCGGGACTCTGCGGCTGGCTCAGCCTCTGGACTACAGCGAGGTGAAGATGTACAGTCTGATGGTTCAGGCCTCTGACGGGGGGGCTCCCTCTCTGGTCGGGAACAGCTCTGTGGTGGTGAAGGTGAAGGACGTGAACGACAACCCGCCTGAGTTCAGTAAGGAAAGCTACGACGTGGCCGTCTCTGAGAACCTGGCCAGCGGTGCGTCCATCCTGACCCTGCAGGTCACCGACAGGGACGAGGTGAGTCGTATGCAGCCTGCAGGTTAAATCACCTGCTCTGGTAAAATGAGCACTATTAAAACATGTTGAACATGGTGTCAGTAGCAGATCATCTTTCGTTCCTTTATCAGAAAATACAACTGTCATCACCAAACTTTAATTTAACAATTGAAAATTGACATGGACATTGGTGGATGGACAGATCACATCACTCGCTCCTGATTTTTTCAGGGTAAAACTAAACAAATGCCCCCCCCCTTACCAACAAGTAATCAGCTAACAAACACAATGTCAGGCTGAATATATGAAGTGAAACATCTGGCAGTTTAGCCAGATTATCAAACTGAGGGGGTTTCAGAGGGGGGTTCTAAATCAAACATCTGTTAGAGTAACACAGAAATAACCTCTAACTTGAAGGCTATACTGGTAAAGATTTCTTATTTCATCATTTGATTAATCTCCACAGGGAGGATTTGTGGGAACTCTGCAGATTCTTCCTGAATCTGCTCCTTTCTCCATCAGCTCTGATGGGACGATCAGGGTGAAGGACTCCACAGCTCTGGACAGAGAGAAGACCGAGAGGATCCTGTTTCAGGTCATGCAGAAGCCAAGATGCAGATTCAGACAAATCCACCATAAAACAGGGTTAAGAGCAACTCTGCCTGTTACCCTTCTACCAAGATGCCATTGGTTTACACTTGACTTGACAAAGAGAGGCTTGATCAGATTCTTTCTGTAAAAGGCAATAACATGCATGCTAGCATCTAATGTGTCCAAATTAAAAGAAATATAAACAAAAATATAAACAAAATAACAACTTAACAAAGTTATACAGTGTCACAGAAAGTTACAATCTTAACTCAAGGTCCACTTACTAGCTTTATTCAGGGGTTTAAATGTATAACGCTGCCTTCAGCAATTTATCTCAGTTATCATCGAGGTGGATTATTCATAATACATATAGGACTTCTAAAGCATTGGAGTTTGATCTGATCTCACTTGGTCCACTTACTTGTTCTTCCTAGAGCTTTCAACCATATTACACGTCTTCATCAGCAGATGGTGCTTGCTTGCTTAATTGTCTTAGAGGTGGATATGTTGACGTAGGTAGAGTTTGTTAACTCCCACTGTTGATGAAGTCAGTGATTTGGGTCAAAGTTCCAGAAACAGCTGGTAAGTGAACTGTTTCCAAGAGTAAACTTTGATGCTTCACACGTGTGATTGTTTTTAGGTGAAAAGATCAGCAGCAATGCTGAGAGACGAGTGTAAGGTTCAAAATCTTAAACCTAGCTCAAGCAAGCACCGCATGTTCTCACACGTTTTGGAACCAATGGTCTTCTAAACAGAGCTGACTGCATCCTTAGACGTTATTCTCTCATCCATCATAAAGGTTGAAGCAAAGGAGAAAGAACCACCCAACCATATTGTGATGGCGAATGTGAACATAACTCTACTGGATGAGAACGACAACAGCCCTGAATTCACCAGCAGCAAGTATGAGAGCAAGATCTTCACCAACCAGACGGAGGGGATGTTGGTTGTGAAGGTACAATACGGTTTATTTTCCCCACAAATACAACACACGTTTGGCATATTTATAGGTGAATAACAGTCACAGCTCAAGCTTTATTCTGGAGAGTATTAGCATCACATATGAGAAAATTGGACTTGTTAAGGGAAAGAAAGAAAGTCACAAGACATTATAACAATGTTCAATGTCCCCCAGTTAGTAATGTGCATGCTGCAGATACTGTAAAACAGGTTTTTAAATGCAGTTAAGTTTTGTTACATAGTTTTGTTAATAAACAACAGATAATATTTGTTTTTTTACGTAATGATCATCATACCTAGTTTTTGGAGGACTTGCATGTAAATGTGTGTCATTATGTTCACTGTGTGTTCACTATAGCAAAACTTTGGTAAAGTCACTTCATAGAATGACATGAATTTACAGTTGTTTTTTTTTAGAAGCAATCAGGGAACTATTGAACGTGTGCTAAAAATCATGTGTTCTAACAATTGTGCTTTTGGCACCCGTTAAATAGTTCCCTAAACAAGATAATTCTCCAACAGTCTTGAATTTCCTTCATCAATTACTTCTGTAATTTGTTCTTTTGCTCAGTTCTGTGAGGGTCCTAAAAGCCATCCTCTCTCCACCCAGATTACTACCTACCAAACAAACTAGATAGCAGATAGAGGATTTGTTTTGGTCTTCTAAAGAGACAACTTATTGCTCTCAAATAAACTCTTGATCTTATTGAATTCCTCTCTTGAGATTGTCTTGTTGAGTTGTTGAAACGGCTGAGTCATCAGCATATAAAAATACATTTTCAGCACAAGCAAATTACAAGTCAAAGACAAGACAAGACAAATTCAGAAATGACAAAAACAACAGAGGACCCAAAACGCTTCCCTGTGGAACGCCATGTTATAGGTAGTCTTCCAGATAAATTACTTGCTCCCTGAAATGTACAAGTTAAATATGGTGCAAACCATTTAGCTACAAGACAGGACACACAGTGTTGCTGTTACATATCAGAGACACCTTTTGACCATCTTCATCGTGTTTTTGCTTGTAACATTTGATTTTAAAGTAGTCACTAAGCCAGATTTGTCCAAGCTGGTGCTCAGTGATGATTAGAACATTTGGGAAAAGTGGCTTTGGTACACTGATAACATTTAATGAGGTTTTTCTTTGCTCTGTGATGCAATTCAAAGGTTGAGGCAGAAGATCAAGATGCAGGTGTCAATGGACAGATCAAATACTCCATCGACTTTGGTAATCAAAACAACTACTTCTCCATCGACGAAAACACCGGGGAAATCACTCTGACGAAGATTATTCCACTGGAACCACACCAAACCTTGGAGTCCTTATTGTTCATAACAGCCAGAGATGGTAGATGTGAAAAGTGTTTTTTTTTTTCATATATCCAGTGTTGACAAATCCTTTCAGTTCAGCCAGGCACTGTGAAGTCATGACAGTATTGTTGTTGTCCTCTAGGCGGCGTAGTGTCCCGCTCCGCCTCAGCTCAGGTGGAGATTCTCGCTGTAGGAGATACAAAACCAGCGTTCACTCAGAGCACATACAGTTGCACCACAGAAGAAGAGAGAGACCCAGGAACAGTGATCTTCAAGGTGAGCTTCTTTGCAAATTGGCACAAACTGTCACCAGAACTTGGTTAAATCAAAACCATCTCGTCTTGTGATAAAGTCTTGTGCTCGCACAGTCCAACCTCTGGTTCACTGGCACTCTGAATAATGTCATTTATTTTCTTTATTTATTCAGGTCGACTTCCTTGCAACAGGGGAGCTTCCTGTGACTCTCCGAGTTGACACAGAAACCGACAAGTTCTCCATCCTCTCCAGCGGTGACTTCACCACCAAGGTGAAGCTCGACTATGACGATGCCCCGCACAACTACTCTGTGACCATCTCCATCTCTGACGGGGTGAACAGTGACAGTGCAGTCGTGAAGGTTCAAGTCACTGACGTCAATGACAACAGTCCCGTTTTCACCCCCAGTTCGGTCACTAAATCAGTCCCCGAGGACGCAGAGGTAGGAACCAATGTCACTGTTGTTCCAGCGACAGACAAAGACAGCAGCTTCAACAAGGAGATCAGGTACTCTTTGCGTGGAGGAGAGGGGAGGTTCTCTATTGATCCTGTGTCTGGGACGGTGAGTGTGGCCAGCGCACTTGATAGGGAGGCCAAAGCAGAGTACGACCTGCTGGTGGTGGCTGAAGATCAGGGGCGTCCAGTGAGGTCGGCCACAGCCTCCCTGCTGGTCCAAGTGTCCGACATCAACGACAACGTCCCCAAGTTCTCAGAGGCTGAGTATCAGGTGGAGGTCTCAGAGACAGAGCCAGCGGGTACGAGCTTGCTCACGCTATCAGCTGCAGACCCCGACGAAGGAGCCAATGGGAGAGTTTCTTACAGTATTTTCCAGCAAAGTCCCTCATCAGAGCCGGCTGTGTTTGAGTTGGACTCCTCCAGCGGGACTCTGCGGCTGGCTCAGCCTCTGGACTACAGCGAGGTGAAGATGTACAGTCTGATGGTTCAGGCCTCTGACGGGGGGGCTCCCTCTCTGGTCGGGAACAGCTCTGTGGTGGTGAAGGTGAAGGACGTGAACGACAACCCGCCTGAGTTCAGTAAGGAAAGCTACGACGTGGCCGTCTCTGAGAACCTGGCCAGCGGTGCGTCCATCCTGACCCTGCAGGTCACCGACAGGGACGAGGTGAGTCATATGCAGCCTGCAGGTTAAATCACCTGCTTCTGCGCTGAAAAAGTATTAAATTCTTAGCACCATAAGATCACATGCTTTGTTTGTAGCTGTGAAAATATTTCTATTTCCACAGTCAGTACAGCTGCAGTCGTGTCAACACACAAAAGGCTGCTGAATTTGTTATTTTGTTAACAAAAAATGTTTATAGACCAAACAGACCAATAGAATACAAAAACAAATGAATAACAATTAAAGATATTTGTAAGTTTATTGAAGATTGGATAAAATTTGTTGGAAAAATGGTGAAAAAAAAACGTTTTTAGTTGAATGTTCTTCAGTCTAAACTGCTAATATGGATTAATATCGAATCGAGGAAAGAAAAAGTGACGTTTCTGTTTGCCTGGTGATTTTAGCCCTAACCCTAACCCTAACCCTAACCCTAACCCTAACCCTGCTGAATGATGGAACGAATCCTTCCATCTAACAGAAAGACAGAGAAATGGAAAAGAAGTCGTGTTTTTTTTTTTTTTTTATCCAACAATGCATTTTTGTTCCACATTCAGTTTTACCACCAAAATGCTTAATGTGTAACTTTCAGGTCGAACAGCCACGGTGAATTCATTTTCCTCTTCATAAAACAATCCCAAAGTGGACTTTTGAGTATTTTGAAGCCGACATTGTTCAGATTCAGGCTTCAGAATCAGAATCAGAATCAGAATCAACTTTATTGGCCAAGTTTGTACAAGCAAACAAGGAATTTCTCTCTCTGTGTACAGTAAGAAAATTAGAAATAAACTACAACAATAAGAATAGGACAGAGAAAACTGGAGGAAAAGTTTCCGATGTTTAAAAGCTCCTGTCTGGTGAAAGTGACCAGAGACGGAGAGCAGAAAACCAGTAAAACACAAAAAAACACGCAAAGTACCAGAGAGCGAAGTACCGAGGCGGCCATCTTGATTTTATCCTGCGTGCGTGTTTCCCACACGTTGCATGCGTGTCCATGACGTAGGGTTCGCTCATAAAGACACAGAAGAAGTTCACAGGGTGTGAATCTGTTAATCTAAGCTGCCACCTACCCAAGTTTTACAAGTACGTATTTCCAGTATTTACCCGAAGCATTCAGCATCATCGAGGCCTCGGACAGTAAAGATACAGGCTGGTCCTGTTGGCTGGACCTTGGCACCACTTGTTTATAATCACAGTCATTTATTACGACCATCATGTCGCTCCTCGGTTCGTATTTATTACATTTCTGATAAATGTCTGCTGCTATTTCAGTCCTGGTGAGTAACTTAAGCCAGCGGAGGTATTTATAACACCTTGTTCTTCAGGGTGGATTCTCCGCTGGTTTCTTCCTCTACACCGACGACACCTTCGACATTAACAAACAAGGCGTGGTGTCGCTGAGGAAGGACGTCACCCTGGACAGAGAGACGAAGGACAGATACGTGTTTCAGGTACAAACACTCTCCAGTGTCGATAAGTTGTTACCTGATGTGACACGTGTGCACTTATTATTATTATTTTCATACTGAGAGGAACACTTTGATCATTCCCCCAAAATAAAAACCAGAGGTGTTACAGTCAAACATGTGCTGTTTGGAAAGTCACTATAATTGTTGTAGTTTAATAGTAAAGCCTGAAACACCTCTGTGAGCTGAGCTGTGCTGTAAAACAAGCCTGGAAAAAGGTTCTGGACAGCAGACTCACCTGTGTTGCTTGGCTCATGGTGTGCTCAGGTGGTGGCGGTGGATCAGCCGACCGACGGTCTGAGAGCCTCGGCTCAGCTCAACATCACCGTCCTGGACTACAACGACAACGCCCCGCAGTTTCCCGCCATCCCGGACCCCCTGCGGATCCCCGAGGGAAACTACTCGGAGGACACTCCAGGAGAGGTTTTCACCTTCCAGCCCACGGACGTCGACCTGGGCGCCAGCGGGGAGGTCACCCTCTCCCTCGCCTCCCCTCACCCGCTCTTCAGATTCAGAGAGGTGAGGCCACAAGCGGAGGGCGACAGTGGGAGTATTGTGGGTGCTGTGTCGGCGCTCCGGCTCAGAGACCATGTGCTGTGTTGCAGGACGGGACGCTGCTGGCTGTTGGCCGTCTGGATCGGGAGGTCAAGGACACGTACGAGCTGGTGGTCAGGGCGTCAGACGGAGGAAGCCCACAGAGAGAGGTGAGAGACGCACGATGCTGACGGACATTTGAATGTCGTCAGGTGTAGTTTTACAGGTTGTTTCCATCTCTTAGGTTACAGGTAAGTAAAGTCAAGTCACTTTAATATCTTATTAAAGTGATGCATGTTAAGATTATTATTATTATTATTATTATAACAATTATTATTATAGAAAACAAGACACAAGAAAGACACAATTACAAACTTAAGGAAACATTGAGGATTTTTTAATTTAATTAACTTTATTTAATTTTTATATAATTGACATTTTGCATGATGTCTAAGTTGATTATTATTATTATCATCACTGAAAGGCCCATTACATTCACCTACTTATTTATCTCTAATATTGACATTCTGCGTTCTGTGTGTGGTGATAGACGACAACACTGGCCCTCCATATGATGATCAATAGTAGTGTTGAAAGTTATTATTTTATTTTATTTCAGCAGCATAACTTTGGAACACATTTAGTGTGAAATACCACAAAACAATAGTTTATACAATAAATACAAAATAAAGATAAACTCACTCATACAGTTCTCGTATATGTCAGAAATAGTTTCCTTACGAATGTATTTTAGGACATTTGACATAAAAACAAACACTGAAACGCTAAAAACAAAACACTTGGACGAAGTGTTTTGTAGAAGTAGATTACAGCTACAAGTAACTTGAATGTTTGCTTCACCAGAACGTCACCGCGGTCAGACTGAGCGTCGGCGACGTCAACGACAACACGCCTGAGTTCAGCTCCGCCAGCTTCGTCGGCAGCGTCCTGCTGAAAGACGCCGAGGAGGGGAAGCTGCTGCTGACGCTGACCGCCACCGACAGGGACAGCGGGAGCAACTCGCTCATCACCTACAGGTCAGCTCGGCTTGTGTCTCGAAGAATTGATCAATTGATCAGTGTATCAGCTCAAATGGACTTTTTTTTTTATTCAATTATTTGAAATATAAACAAAGGTCATCGTGGGTGTTACATTTAAAATCTCAACACATTTTTCTCCATACATCATGTCATACTATTCTAAACAGAGTGCATACAGAATCCATTTTCCCCCATTTGTTCAGTACGTTTCTCTAACTCAGGTCTTAAAACAAAAGTAAGTCTCTTCATACAGTAGATGTCTTTCACTATCCCACGCCACTGGGCCAATGTTGGAGGACCATTTTCAGGTTACAGCTTTCCTGCTACCTGCCAAAAGTATCTTCAATAAATATTTCTCCTTGTGTAGGAGTGTTTCAGGTATTTTACCAGGATATAGAGTAACAAAAGAATAAACTAACTCCACTCCCATTACTTTGTTTATCTCATTAGCCACCTCCCCCTAGTATGATTGGATTTTTGGGCAGGCCCAAAAGACATGGCAATGATTCGCCATTGAGGTTCCACATTTTCTCCAACAGAAGCCCCGGCTGCACGAGCCTGTTTGCAGTGCAGTTATTTTGGGAGTGATAAAGAATCTCACTACATTCTTCCAGCCGAACTCTCTCAACGATCTTGAGTTTGCAGTGGTTGTTTGAGTCGAGGTTTTGACCCAGAAATGAACCCAGTGTCTGATTACTTAAATTTCCCAGCACACAGCAGGCCTCGTTCAGGTGGTCTGGACAAAAAGAGTTTAAATATGACACTGAAATGAACTAAAATGTCCTAAATATCTAAGACAAGCTCACTGTAAAATGAATATATATCACCACCACCATGTTTTTTTCTTAGATTTCATTATTTTTAAAGGCAACAACTTCAACATGTCAGTAGGAAAACTCTCACTCCTCCTGTTATGACATATTTAACTGAAGGTAACCCGCTCCTCTTCGTCACAGGGCGGTTCATATGTTTAGTCTGATCATTTCAAACCTCTGGACTTGAGCGTCGTGCCGTGTGAAGGTCTTTTTTTACTCTTTAGTAACATGCAGTGAGTGAATCTCTCCCTCTATGAGGCCGCCTTATATGGTGAGTTCAGGGGCTCATGAACGCTCAGAAAGCTGGCAGGTTTGTGCAGTTTAAAGATAAAGATAAAAATAGTTTTTGAAACCTTCAGCTGAGCACTTTTCACGCAGACTCTTAGTACATTTGTAAAATCCTAGCGTGCTACACTAAAGCTGTGCTCTCGCTCTCTGCTGCTCTAGTTTCTGTGAAGGAAGTTCTCCATATTTGGCCTTGAACGGCGAGACCGGGGCCGTGACCTTGACCTCCGACCTCGCCGACGTCACAGAGGACACCACGCTGGTGCTGACGGCCATGGCCAAAGACCACGGCAGCCCCCCCCTGAACTCCACAGGTCAGTCTGACGGCTCCACTGTAACATCAGAAACCTACATGCTGCCTGCTGGGGCAACACTTATTTATCCAATTACTCAATTTGTGTTGGAGAATTTAAAAATGAGGATTTTATTGTGGTGGAAGAAGTGTTCAGATACACGTAAAAGTCCTAAATTCAGATTTTTACTTTAAGGGATAGTTTGGATTGTCTGAAGTGTGGTTGTAGGAGGTATTTATCCAGTCAGTGTGTTAC